>NC_045956.1:160844941-161142441 GCF_010909765.2 Amblyraja radiata
TGAAGATGTGGCCAACATAGGGTACTTCAGCTACACGGAACCTGCACTTTGTCGGGTTAAGCTTTAAGTTGATCTGGCGAGCGCGGTCTAGAATCCGTCGGAGATGGTGGTCATGCTCAGCAGCATCTTTCCCATAGACCAGGATATCATCCACAATAATGGCACACGGCAGACCAGCAAACAGTTGCTCCATGGAGCGTTGAAACACTTCGCTAGCGGAGTTTATGCTGAATGGCATCCGCAAAAATTTGAACCTTCAGAAGGGTGTGCCAAAAGTGGTTAAGTCTGAGGAGCTTTTGTCTAGGGGTATTTGCCAGAACGAGCTCCTGGCATCGAGAACAGAAAACACCGTGGCCTGACCGACCTGGGCAGCAACATCTTCTACAGTCCTCAGGGTAGTGGGGACGTTTTATTGCCAGATTTAAGTCATTGGGGTTTATGCACACCTGTATTTCGTTCTTACCCTTCTTCATGGTGGCAACCATGGTGGAGACCCACTCAGTGGGATCGCTGACAGCTTCAAGCACTCCCATGTCAACCATGTTCTTCAGCATGGCTTCGACCTTGCCCTTCATGGCAAACGACACCCTGTGTGGGGCACGGACCACTGGTACAACCAATGGGTCAGTTGCGATCTTGTATACAAGGGGCAGCTTCCCCAGCTTATCATCGAATAGGTCAGGGTACTCGGAGAGTGGATTCAGCATCGCACGCACTTCGTGGACCGTATGGTCGAAAGACACCAGACCGAGATCCTGACAGGCCTGATTGCTCAACAGAGTCACACAGTCACAGTCAAGAATGAAAAACGACAGGTCACGGGATGATTTCTGCAGCACACAATGGAAGGTGGCCCTCCCCACAGGTGTTAGCTCCTCTCCCCCATAAGCACGCAATATGGAGCGATCAGCAGTCAACAGCTCATTATTTCTTATCTGTTTGAATAGGGATGTTGACATAACATTCACCTTCGCCCCCGTGTCGAGTTTAGCACTTAAGGACTTGTTGTTGATAGTAATGAGTACAGAAGGATCGGGGAGGCGAGATCGGCCATGAAGGAGAGTGTAAACACTGGCATCTCCCATGGAACAGCTGGGCTCAGAGTCGAGGGCAGTGTCGACAGAAGACTGGGAATCGAAATCGTTATCAGCTTGCTGAAGGTTGTTTAAAACTTGTCTAGGAGCTGAGGGAACGTTCCCACGGGAGCGACAGGCAGCTGAAAAATGGTTCATCTTCCTACAGAAATTGCAAGCTTTGCCAAATGCTGGGCACTGCGACTGCATGGAATGGATATAATTGTAGTTGGGACACTTCTTGACAAGCGGGACCCGAGGGGCATAAGTCGGCCGCGGCGTAGGGCGAAAGTTGCCTTGTTTGCGTCGGGGCAGAGCAACACCAGTCAGATTAATAGCCCGATTGTCAGATCCCCTCTGCCCATGTGGCGGGGCAACTACTTCAGCTGTGCGGCATGCATGCATTGCCTGAGTCAGGGTGAGGTCTGGTCTTTGCAGCAGATCTGCACGTAGCTTCTGCACGTAGCTTCTGTGCGGCCGGCACGGCTACCGGCTGGAAGGTGCTTCCGTGGGGGCAGCCCGGTGCGGGGCTGAGACGCTGCCGTGTGGGCGGACCGGCTCCCGGCTGGAAGGTGCTTCCGTGGGGGCAGCCCGGTGCGGAGCTGAGACACTCCTGTGCGGCCGGCACGGCTACCGGCTGGAAGGCGCTCCCGTGTGAGCAGCCCGGTGCGGGGCTGAGACGCTGTCTTGTGGGCGGCCCGGTGCGGAGCGGAGACGGTGCTACGGCGGCTGAGGCGGCGTTCTGGCGGCGGCGACCTGGATCCGGGGCTCGGCCGCGGGCCAATGGAGGACAATGTCGGGAGCTCGCAGGTCACAGGCTGGTGCCTGTTTTCCGGAGTACCCGTTGCAACAGCTGCGGGCAGCTTCGACCACCCCCCGGGCCGCGGACCTTGAACCGTGGGACTGACTTACCATCGCCCGGTGGGGTATCGCCTCGGCGCAGAGGGAGAAGAGGAGGGAAGAGACAGTAACTCTAAGACTTTTGCCTCCATCACAGTGAGGAGGTGTTTGGTGAACTCACTGTGGTGGATGTTAATTTGTGTTTATTGTGTTTTGTTATTATTACATGTATGGCTGCAGGCAACAGCATTTCGTTCAGACCGAAAGGTCTGAATGACAAATAAAGGATTCAATCTAGCATGCCGGTGATGAGGATTTCTCTGGTGAGCTGATCACGCATGGTCTCGAAACGGCACCGCGTGGGTTTTCTCCAAGATCTTTGTTTCCTCCCATACTCCAAAGACATACAGGTTTGTAGGTTATGTAGGTTACCGGGATGAGGTGGAGCAGCTGACAGTGTGGTGTGGAGAAAATAACCTGCTCCTTAACACCTTAAAGACCAAGGAGATAATAATAGACTTCAGGAAGAATAAAACGGACATGGTACCATTAATTATCAGAGGGGACTGTGTGGAGAGGGTGGCGGATTTCCGCTTCCTGGGAATCCATATTGAGGAGGACCTGACGTGGAGCGTGAACACCTCTGCGCTGCTGAAAAAGGTCCAGCAGAGACTGCACTTCCTGAGGGTGCTCAGGAAGAATAACATCACTCAGAGACTGCTGCTGTCCTTTTATCGGTGCTTCATTGAGAGCCTCCTAACATACTGTGTATGCGTATGGTACACCAGCTGCACAGCGGCTCAGAGGAAAGCGCTCCAGAGGGCCATTGACAACGCCCAGAGGATTGTCGGATGCCCTCTCCTTACCTTGGAGGACTTACACAGTTCCCGCTGCTTCAAAAAATCCCAGAGTATTATAAAGGACATTTCCCACCCCGGACACTCCCTGTTTGAACTGTTACCGTCAGGCAGACGGTACAGATCTACAAGGACAAGGACAAACAGACTTAAAAACAGTTTTTACCCCACTGCTATAAAGGCACTAAATGTAGCCGCCAAGGAACGCAGGGGCGATACATACATACATGAAATCGACAGAAGGATGTAGGGCTGGGTGTTTATGCGTGCTATTTTTATGATATTTATTTTAGTTGTTTATCTTTTTAAATATTTTACTTTGTATGTATCGTTAGCTTTTAGAAATGTTTGAATGGTGCACTGACTGGCTGACATTTTACAATTTCGTTGTACATGGTTCATGTTACAATGACAATAAAGAAACTATTCTATTCTATTCTATTCTATTCTAATTGGCTCAGTTTAAATGTAAATTGTCCCTAGTGTGTGTAGGATAGTGTTAATGTGCGGGGACCGCTGGTGGTGTGGACTCGGTGGGCTGAAGGGCCTGTTTCCGCGCTGTATCTCTAAACTAAACTCAGTGGGTCAGGCAGCATGTCTGGAGAACATGGATAGGTGACACTTTGGGTCGGGACCCTTCTTCAGACGGATTGTGGGGGTCAGGAGGAAAACTAGAAGAGAGGAGGAGTAGGACAAAGCATGGCAGGCCAAAGGTGGAATTCTCTGCCACAGAAGGTAGTTGAGGCCAGTTCATTGGCTATATTTAAGAGGGAGTTAGATGTGGCCCTTGTGGCTAAAGGGATCGGGGGTATGGAGAGAAGGCAGGTACTGGATACTGAGTTGGATGATCAGCCATGATCATATTGAATGGCGGTGCAGGCTCGAAGGACCGAATGGCCTACTACTGCACCTATTTTCTGTGTTTCTATGTAAAGGTGAATAGGTCTCAAGAAGGGTCCCGACCAAAACATCACCTATCCATGTTCTCGTGGGATGCTGCCTATCCTGCTGAGTTATCCAGCAATTTGCATCTTTTATTTGTAAACCAGCATCTGTGGATATAACTTTGATTCTACTTTCTGTTGAAGGAAACTGGGTAGGATTTTCATTTTTATCTTCCCTGTGTCTGGTGTCTTGTGGAAATCCTTGAGACTGCATGTGCCAGAAATTTAAAAAAACGGCATATTTCCTGAACCTCTTATGCACAAGATGTTTCTGCCTCTCGGGAGTAACTTTAATGCCACTGTGCCATAACAGGCTGGTGTACCACCAAAGCTCGAACCCCCAAAGCCATTAAGATTAAGATTTAGAAGGTCATGATGAGACTTTGGTTAGGCTGCACTCGGAGTGTTGCATTCAGTTCAGGTTGTCCCATTACTGTAAGGACAGAGTCTTTGGAGAGGGGAATTGGGTCAATTTAACAGAAACGATTGCAAGCTTTCAGATTATCTGAGGGAACTCATCAAAAACAAGATAAATTTGTTACAGTGAAAGTTTGTAATTTCACTCCATTTAAATTATAATATAGAAGGAGTACAGTAGAGGAACTGACCCATCGGCCAACAATGTCTGTGCCCAATGTGATGCCAAGATCAACTAATTCCATCCTAAACATGATCCTATCTGAAAACCTTTTAAATTCAGCTATCATTTTGCCTCTTCAGGAAAGCAGAAAACATAATGAAAGACTTGTTATTCCTTCTTCTTCCTGCTTCCATCTGGCAGAAGGTTCAGAGGCTGGAATGCGTGCACTACCAGACTCGGGAACAGTTTCTTCCTCTCTGTTAGCAGGCTTCTGAACGGTCCTTCCATAGGCTATGGCAATTAACCTCCACCCTCGTTGAGGAGATCTAATACCATTGATGTTAAACTCGTAATTACCTTGTTTATCACCTATTCCCTTTTTAATCAATTGCACAATGTTAATGCCTTCCAGTATATTCACCCAGAACTGATGATTAAACCAGTCAAAGCTAAATTCTCAATCTCTTGCTGTATGTTCATCCCATCCAGTACCTCACATGCTTTCTCCTGATATTGGTATTGTTCCCCTCTTGGTGAAACAGCCCCAAATTGTTCGTCAAGGTCCTGCCCATCTTGCTCCACAAAGAGGTTATCTTTTTAGGTCCACAATAACCCCAGTCTTTCCCCAGTTATCCTCAGCCTCTTTAGTGTATTGTAAGATATCTTTGGATTTTCTTGATTTAGCATGCAGAATTATTTCTTACCCTTTGCATCATTAAATATGTTCAAGATTAAGATATTTTTTTTAATCTTGTGGGAGTGTTCAGGCTAAAGGGCCTGTCCCACAAGCATGCGGCAAGCGCGACCAAACCGGAAGCGGGGGCCGCGCGGAGGTCGAGTGATCCCCGTACAGGGCCGGTCCCACCAGCATGTGCCTACATGCGGCGAGCGCGACCAAACCAGAAGCGGGGGCCGCGTGGAGGTCGAGTGAGTGACGTGAAGTTCGAGCGAAGTCCGCGGGAAGTTTGCGCGTGACGTACTGCGTCGAGACGTGCGTACGGTGTCGAGACGGTGCATACGCTCGTCGAGGCGGTGCATACGGCCTCAATGCCGCGCGGAATTTTTGAACACGGTCCCCTGCGAGGCCGTATGGCTCAAGCGACCATGTTAGGTCGCGCTTGCCGCATGGAGTCGCATGCTCGTGAGACAGGCCCTTTATGATAGGGACAGGCCCTTTATGAGCATTGGCCAGAATAATGGAGTTGGAAACAAGATCTGATCAGCCATGACTTAACTGTATAGAAACATAGAAACATAGAAACATAGAAAATAGGTGCAGGAGTAGGCCATTCGGCCCATTCGGCCCTTCGGCCATTCGGCCCTTCGAGCCTGCACTGCCATTCAATATGATCATGGCTGATCATCCAACTCAGTATCCCGTACCTGCCTTCTCTCCATACCTCCTGATCCCTTTAGCCACAAGGGCCACATCTAACTCCCTCTTAAATATAGCCAATGAACTGGCCTCAACTACCTTCTGCGGGAGAGAATTCCAGAGATTCACCACTCTCTGTGTGAAAAACTTTTCCTCATCTCGGTCCTAAAAGATTTCCCCTTTATCCTTAAACTGTGACCCCTTGTTCTGGACTTCCCCAACATCGGGAACAATCTTCCTGCAACTAGCCTGTCCAACCCCTTAAGAATTTTGTAAGTTTCTATAAGATCCCCCCTCAATCTTCTAAATTCTAGCGAGTACAAACCGAGTCTATCCAGTCTTTCTTCATATGAAAGTCCTGACATCCCAGGGTTCAGTCTGGTGAACCTTCTCTGTACTCCCTCTATGGCAAGAATGTCTTTCCTCAGATTAGGAGACCGAAACTGTACGCAATACTCCAGGTGTGGTCTCACCAAGACCCTGTACAACTGCAGTAGAACCTCCCTGCTCCTATACTCAAATCCTTTTGCTATGAATGCTAACATACCATTCGCCTTCTTCACTGCCTGCTGCACCTGCATACCCACTTTCAATGACTGGTGTACCATGCCACCCAGGTCTCGTTGCATCTCCCCCTTTCCTAATCGGCCACCATTCAGATAATAATCTACTTTCCTGTTTTTGCCACCAAAGTGGATAACCTCACATTTATCCACATTATACTGCATCTGCCAAACATTTGCCCACTCACCCAGCCTATCCAAGTCACCTTGCAGTCTCCTAGCATCCTCCTCACAGCTAACACTGCCCCCCAGTTTAGTGTCATCCGCAAACTTGGAGATATTGCCTTCAATTCCCTCATCCAGATCATTAATATATATTGTAAATAGCTGGGGTCCCAGCACTGAGCCTTGCGGTACCCCACTAGTCACTGCCTGCCATTGTGAAAAGGACCCGTTTACTCCTACTCTTTGCTTCCTGTCTGCCAGCCAGTTCTCTATCCACATCAATACTGAACCCCAAATACCGTGTGCTTTAAGTTTGTATACTAATCTCTTATGTGGGACCTTGTCGAAAGCCTTCTGAAAGTCCAGATATAACACATCCACTGGTTCTCCCTTATCCACTCTACTAGTTACATCCTCGAAAAATTCTATAAGATTCGTCAGACATGATTTACCCTTCATAAATCCATGCTGACTTTGTCCAATGATTTCACCACTTTCCAAATGTGCTGCTATCCCATCTTTAATAACTGATTCTAGCAGTTTCCCCACTACCGACTGTTAGACTAACTGGTCTGTAATTCCCCGTTTTCTCTCTCCCTCCCTTTTTAAAAAGTGGTGTTACATTAGCTACCAGCCAATCCTCAGGAACTACTCCAGAATCTAAAGAGTTTTGAAAAATTATCACTAATGCATCCACTATTTCTGGGCTACTTCCTTAAGTACTCTGGGATGCAGCCTATCTGGCCCTGGGGATTTATCGGCCTTTAATCCATTCAATTTACCTAACAGCACTTCCCGGCTAACCTGGATTTCACTCAGTTCCTCCATCTCATTTGACCCCCGGTCCCCTGCTATTTCCGGCAGATTATTTATGTCTTCCTTAGTGAAGACAGAACCAAAGTAGTTATTCAATTGGTCTGCCATGTCCTTGTTCCCCATGATCAATTCACCCGTTTCTGACTGCAAGGGACCTACATTTGTTTTAACTAATCTTTTTCTCTGGTGGTGATATCTTAAGGGCCACTCCTATTCTCATTTCTTACGTACTTGTGAATGTGAACTATTTCCGCAGATTGGGTCATTAACCTAATATCATTTAGAGCATGAGACAAAATGTTTTACCTCAAGATTTTTTTAGCACAGAATCTTTCTCACAGGGATATCGGTAAGAAAAAGGATACTGTGCTTTGAAAGGACTAAATTACAAATAAATAGCCAAAATGGATGATGGTTTCCATAGGATGGCCAGAGCAATATAATATATTTTTGTTTTTTTTATTTTATGGAACAAATAGCCTTTCCCTCTGCTGGTATCTATTAAGGTCTCTACATTAAAAAAGTATATTATCAATAAACTAAGTGCTTCCAACATTTCTGTAGGGACTTCTCCTCAATATCCCGCAGCTCTGCTCTTGCTCCCACTCCCCCCATTCACAACAAAGACAGAGTCCCCCTTGTCCTCATCTTCCACCCCATCAGCCGTCGCATGCAGCATATAATCCTCCAACACTTTTGCCACCTCCAACGGGATCCCACTACTGGCCACATCTTCCCATCTCCACCCCTTTCTGCTTTCCGCAGAGACCGTTCTCTCCGCAACTCCCTGGTCAACTCCTCCCTTCCCACCCAAACTACCCCCTTCCCAGGTACTTTCCCCTGCAGCCACAGGAGATGCAACACCTGTGCCTTTACCTCCCCCCTCGACTCCATCCAAGGACCCCGACAGTCTTTTCAGGTGAGGTCACTTGTATCTCTTCCAACCTCATCTACTGTATCTGCTGTTCCAGGTGTCAACCTCGCTACATCTCTATATTAAATATAATGCTTGTAAGAGTGCTGTTATGATCTGTAGAACCAAATGTCTAAAATTTCCAGATTTTAAATTGTCTGACAATAATCTTAGTGTCTGTAATAAGGTAAAATACCTTTGGCATTTTATTACAGAACAAATGACAAATGATGAGGATATTAATAGGCAACGACGCATGCGGTATGTACAGGCGAATATTCTCTTGTGTAAGTTTGGTGCATGTACAGATGTGGTGAAGATGTCGCAGTTTAGGCATATTGCACACCACCCTATACTGCGCACCTGTGAACGAACTACGGAAAGACAAGTTTGCAGAGACTAAAGGTGTCATATAATGATGTAATGAGAACACTGCTAAGGAAACCTAGATGGTGTAGTGCTAGTAACATGTTTGTGGCTGCAGGAGTCAGTACTTTAGAAGCTATCCTAAGAAATCATATGTATAAATTCATTTGCAGGATAAATGACTCTAAAAATGTAATTATTGTGGCCTTGTCAAACATAAGGTTTAGCACTACACGCTACGAATACCAGTTGTGGAGACACTGGTATCGCTGACTCGTTGTAGGACATTGATCATTCTTTTTTATTCTGGTTTTTAATTCATGTATTGTGCTTTTTTTAATATATAATTTATGACGCTTTTATAAGTGATATACTAAGATTTTATATGTATTTTATGATGTTTTTATATGCAATGTATTTTTATGTAATGTTGTCTCTTGTCTGGACCTTGAGTCTGAAATAAAATTTATTATTATTATTATTATTATTATTATTACATTGGCGAGACCAAGCGCTGGCTCGGTGATCGTTTCACTGAACTCCTCCGCTCAGTCCGCCTTAACCTACCTGATCCCGGTTACTCAGCATTTTAACACCCCCTCCCATTCCCAATCTGACCTTTCTGTCCTGGGCCTCCTCCATTGTCAGAGTGAGGCCCAGATCAAATTGGAGGAACAACTTCATATTTCGCTTACACCCCAGAGGTATGATCATTGACGTCTCTAACTTCAAATAGCATCCCCCCCCCCCTTCCCAGTTTTCCCACCAGTCCTACTGGCACTGGATGGATTTAAGAGAGAGTTAGATGGAGCTCTAGGGGCTAGTGGAGTCAAGGGATATGGGGACAAGGGAGGCACGGGTTGTTGATAGGGGACGATCAGCCATGATCACGATGAATGGCGGTGCTGGCTCGAAGGGCCGAATGGCCTCCTCCTGCACCTATTTTCTATGTTTCTATGTTTCCAACTACATTCTATCTCTGTCCCGCCCACTCCCCTGATATCAGTCTGAAGAATGATCTCGACCCGAAACATTACCCATTCCTTCTCTCCAAATGCTGCCCGCTGAGTTACTCCAGCATTTTGTGTCTACCTTACATTTAAACCAGCATCTGCAGTTCTTTCGTACACATTTCTGTAGGGAAAGTAACATACCAAGGGTTAACAATCCATGCAGTCTCTTTTTAGAACTCCACAGAGAGTCTTGCAAAAAAAGAGAGAAAAAGCTCACTTATTCAGTAGCTGTCACCTCTCCTTAATAAATAAGAATCTCTTTTAAGCTCTTTGTCTCTATTGCTGCCCAGGTCAGTCTTCAGTAAACACAACGCCGATTAAGTATTTTGTCTTGCAAGCCTGGCACTAATGAAAAGCAATAGAGATTCACTGCATTTTAATGAAGAAGACATTGGTTTTACTGTGTGCAATTTATTGGACCAATTCCCAGTGTCGATCACCCACAATACGCCTGCCTTTCCCCCTCCTTGTTAGTTTGTCAAATGCATATAAAATGGATGTAACGCCGAGAGGTCTGGGCTGTTACTCAATTTGCAGTATGACATCTCTGATCTTAGTTCTTGGATAAGTAACCAGTTGTGGCAATGATATACAGGTACATGTAAATTAATTACGCTGCTTGAGTTGGTCTGTTGCAAGCCCCTGTTACCAATAATAACGCTGGCACTGCACAGATTCAGCAGAGAGCTGCCGTCAGTGGGTCTGCACAATAATGTGAAATTAGCTTTAAACCACATTGCTAAGATGTCTGTTAGCATTTTGCCAGACTGGTAAATATCGTATAACAGGTAGCTGTTGGCAATATTTTTGCAAGGAGCCACTGTGTGAGTTATACTACAGATCTGTCCTTCCCCACACTGCAAACCAGGAAAAAAGTATGCGCATCCCCATGGTTCTTTATTGAAGTGAATTTCAATCAAATCCATTAAAGTACTCCATTCCTCTCAGGAATCAAAGGGTTTGAATTTCAGTGGGATGTTGTAACAGGAGAATTAGGGTGTACATGGAATAAGCTTCGATGGAACAAAAGTATTTTGTCTTTTTTCCTCAACTCTCCTGATCTTTATTTTCATTCCCTAGAATAAGTTAAATTTTACCTAAGTGGGTTTCCTTTTGCATTGTTCATGAGCATTAGCATCTTGGAAAGATGATTTAGGAGGGACAATATTTAGTTTAGTTTAGTTTAAAGATACGGCGTGGAAACAGGCCCTTCGGCCCATCAATGCCGTATCAATCAGCGACCCCTGCACACTAACACTATCCTACACACAAGGGACAATTTATCATTTTGTAAAGGAATAATTTGGATCTCTTTGGCACCAGGCAGGGTCTCAGGATATTTTTTCACGCCATACAGCTGATTAAAAAACTGCACGGTGGCGCAGCATTAGAGTTGCTGCCTTACAGCGCTTCCAGCGCCGGAGACCCGATTTCGATCCTGACCATGGGATGCTGTCTGTACGGAGTTTGTACGTTCTCCCCGTGACCTGTGTGGGTTTTCTCTGAGATCTTCGGTTTCCTCCCACACTTCAAAGACGTACAGGTTTGTAGGTTAATTGGCTTGGTGTATGTGTAAATTATCCCTAGTGTGTGTAGGATAGTGTTAATGTACAGGGATCGCTGGTTGGCGCAGACTCGATGGACCGTAGGGCCTGTTTCCGCGTTATATCCCTAAACAAAATACATTTGAAGTACAGTTACAGTTGCACTCTGGGAAACACAGTGGCTACTTGTGCGGATCAAGGTCCCACAAATAGTGATGAGATAACGACCAGATCATCTGTTTTAGTGACAATTACAAGATAAATATTGGCCCGGACACAGATGAATACTCCCCAGGCTCCTCTTAGTGGATCATGGCTGTGCAGTGTACAGCCCACATCATCGGCAGCAGTGCTTTCTTAGCTCAGATGCTAACAGTCTTTCATTTGTGGATTCAAGCCCAGGTATGCAAGTGGCCACGTAATCCTGGATGATCCCAGATTGCATCTCTAAGGGCACTCTCCTTTGCCAGAGGAGATGTGCTTTAGAAATAAGATCAAACTGATATCCTCTTTTCCATTCTCATATTGATGTAAGAAATCCTCTAATCATGGAAGCATTGAAATCTATGGCGTAGAAGGTAACACAATGACCCAGCCTCTCTATTGCTTTGTATTCTTCCTGGCAACCACAAATATACACTGTATTCTAGCTATAGCCTAAATATTGTATTTGCATCACCTCCCCGCATACCTTGAAGAAATCGCTGTTCTCATAAGGTCATAAGTGATAGGAGGAGAATTAGGCCATTCGGCCCATCAAGTCTACTCCGCCATTCAATTATGGCTGATCTATCTCTCCCTCCTAACCCCATTCTCCTGCCTTCTCCCCATAACCTCTGACACCTGTAAAAATCTAAAATCTATCTATCTCTGCCTTAAAAATATCCGCTGACTTGGCCTCTACAGCCTTCTGTGGCAAAATAATTCCACAGATTCACCACCCTCTGACTAAAGAAATATCTCCTCATCTCCTTCCTAAAAGAACGTCTTTTAATTCTGAGGCTGTGACCTAGTCCTAGACTCTCCCACTAGTCAAAATATCCTCTCCACATCCACTCTATCCAAGCCTTTCACTATTCTGTGTGTTTCAATTAGGTCCCCCTCATTCTTAGAAACATAGAAACATATGTTTCTCATTCTTCTAAACTCCAGCGAGTACAGGCCTAGTGCCGACAAACGTTCATCATAGGTTAACTACTTATTCCTGGGATCATTCTTGTAAACTTATTTTCTCTGTTTTGTTAAACTGTGTTCTCGACAGAATTTGTTCATCCACCAAATATAATGATTGGCTTGAATATCCATTGCGTTCCCTTGATCTGCCTTAACCTCAGCAGAGGATCACTGGAATTACATTTAAATTGTCTCTGTGGGTTTTTCACAACACCTGTTCTGAGAATGCTTGTGGAAATTCCAGGTATTCAGTTATTCATTCATTAGCTACAAATATATTGTCTGCCACATTTACCTCCTTCCCAGCAACAATGGTACCCTGTACTGCTTTGGGCTGTATGGCCACGTCACGAAGATACAAGGAGTGCTTTAGTAATGCAAGTCATTTTCAGAATGTAACGTATGATTCCTCATTTTTCTGTTTCCCTTTCAGTTCCGTATTGAAACATAAAAACTAGGAACCATTTTTAACCCATTGTGCCTGGCAAAAACCAACAAGATCGAATCAGCTGCAGCCTGGTTATACCAGTTTGGTGCCTACACTCCAATGGTAGACCAGGCTCATTGTATGGCTAAATCCAATATAACTTGGAGGTTGTTTTGTGATGGTGAGTGCAAACAGTCCCTATTGTTAAATCATGTGCTTGGCAGTTCACTAAAATGCCTATTCTTTAGAAATGATTTATTTATAAATGATTTCATGGAGCATTCATAATGTTAGTGTTCTGTTTGTTTGTCTTTTCAAGCTATGTTGTTAGACAGCAACAATCTGTAGCTATATGCCACATTTATTTTCATAGAGTGACCTGAGGTATCTCACTGAAGCCTTATCAGACATGATAGGACATTAATCCAGATGAGTGAAATAAGTAGACTTTACCCTCTTCTCCCCTTTCCCATCAGGCAAGAAGTACAGAAGTGTGAAAACACAAACCTCCAGATTCAGGGACAGTTTCTTCCCAGCTGTTATAAGGCAACTGAACCATCCTATCAACAACTAGAGAGCAGTCCTGGGCTACTGTCTATCACATTGGAGACCCTCGGACTTCCTTTAATCCAACTTCATAGGACAGTATCTTACACTACACGTTATTCTTTTTATCATGTATCTGTATACATTGGATGGCTCGAGTGTAATCATGTATAGTCTTTTCCACTGGCTGGTTAGCAGGCAACAAAAAAGCATTTAATTGTACCTCGGTACATGTGGCATTAAGCTAAACTAAAGCTAAACATGCAGGAAGGAGGTGAATAATTAACTTTAGGTAAGGAATTCTACAGTTCAGAGACTTGTGAGTTGAAGACTGATGGGTTGAAAAATGCCGACATTGATTGTCCTCTGACCGATGCTGAGAGTATACCCAGTGGTCAGTGAATGGTCACAGTTAGCTCAGATATTGCATTGCCTCTTAGGACACCACAACCCTTTGTCCCTGCTGCTTCTCTAAGAAGCCTACACATATCACTGGGTCAGACAGCTCATTGAGTCCTCACCAACTAACTGGACCTTACCAACGCTAATCCCATATTATTCTCCCCACATTCCCATCTACTCTCCCTGAGTCTGTCAACTCCCCCAGATGTTTAATTTTGAGTTTAGTTTAAGAGATAAAGCACGGAAACAAGCCCTTTGGCCCATCAAGCCTGCGCTGACCAGCGATCTCCGTACTCTAACACTATCCTTCACACACTAGGGACAATTTACAATTTGACTAAGCCAATTAGCCTATAAACCTGTACGTCTTTGGCACGTGGGAGGAAACTGGAGCCCCCGGAGAAAACCCATGCAGGTCACAGGGAGAACGTACAAACTCCGTATAGATAGCACACATAGTCATGATCAAACCTGGGTCTCTGACGCTGTAAGGCAGCAACTCTACCGCTGTGCCACTGTGCTGCCATTGTATGGCACTGATTAATGTTTGCAGTGGACCAGCCAAAAAGTGCTTTTGAGTTTGAATTCAGCCAAAGGGTCTGCCTTTATAGATGTCTTTGGAATGATTGCAGTTGTCCAGAGCTTGTTAATTCTATGAATCGTGAGTATCTCCAAGACAATATAGCTTGCTAGCCACACTCAAATGACTCGCAATGAATTATTGACGCATGTGATCATACAACCCTTGAGTTGAAAACGGCAACAGTGAAGGAATTTATTTCCAAATCAGAGTTGTGTGTGGCTTGGGCAGTAACTGCTAGGTGGTGGCATTCCCATACTTTTGATGCCCATGTCATTCTAATGCCCCTGTCCCACTTAGGAAACCTGAACGGAAACCTCTGGAGACTTTGCGCCCCATCCAAGGTTTCCGTGTGGTTCCCGGAGGTTGCCGGAGGTTTTTGTCAGTCTCCCTAATGGTCGAAAGTGGTTTCCGCTTCTTCTATGTTCCGGCGATTATTTCAAAAAATTAAAAACCGGCCGCGACTAGGTTGTCGTTTTAAAAATCGGTAATTTTTTAGTCGAAGCCTGTTGCAATGCTAGTTCAAGGTGGTTGCCGGAGGTTGCAGGTAGTGGTAGGTCTTACCTGCCACTACCTGCAACCTCCGGCAACCACCTTCAACTAGCATTTTTTTGAAATAATCGCCGGAACATAGAAGAAGCGGAAACCACTTTCGACCATTAGGGAGACTGACAAAAACCTCTGGGAATCTCCGGGAACCGCACGGAAACCTTGGGTGGGGCGCAAAGTCTCCAGAGGTTTCCGTTCAGGTTTCCTAAGTGGGACAGGGGCACTGATGCGTCTCTTGTACTCAGTTCCAAGGCTGATGAAGGTTAACATGCCAAAAGCATTCTTCATCACCCTATCTATCACCCCTTACATCTGATGGTGTTTTCAGGGAACTATACATTTGTACGTCTAGATCCTTGTGCTCCACTATTCTCCCCACGACCCTGCCATTCACAGCATTCATTCCTAACCTGGTTTGCCTTCCCCAAGTGCAATACCTCACACTTATTTGAATTAAACTCCATTAGCCATTCATCTGCCCAGTTGCCCGGTCTATCAAGATTCTTGGCAATCGCCTTCACTATTTACGATATCCCCTATTTTAGTGTCACCTGCAAACTGCTGTTGGAGTGTGATATGGCTTTTCAGATTAAAAATTTAAATCTAAAACTTTTAATTTAAAAGATTAAAATTTGATAGACAGTAGATAAATATATTTTAGATAGACATAAAAAGCTGGAGTAACTCAGCGGGCCAGACAGCATCTCTGGAGAAACGGAATTGGTGACGTTTCGGGTCCAGGCCCTTCTTCAGATTTTGTCTATTTTTTTAAAGGAAGAGGATGTGTGGAAATCTGTAGAATTCATTGTCACAGACGGCTGTGGAGGCCAAGTCAGGGGATATTTTTAAGGTGGAGATTGATAGGTTCTTCATTAGTAAGGGCGTCAAAGGTTAAAAAGAGAAGGCAGGAGATTGGGGTTGAGGGGGGAAGATAGATCAGCCATGATTAATGGCGGTGTAGACTTGATGGGCTGAATGGCCTAATTCTGCTCCTACAACTTATGAACTTATGAAGTGTTAGAAAATACCAAAAAATAGGGACACTGAACTAATTGTTAGTATTTTGTGATAAGATTTTATTTGTAGTTCACGTTTAACAGGACTTTAGTTCTGGTATCAATCTGTACTCCCTTTTGATATTCATTGAAGTCAATGGAGTTCAGTCTCAGGAATGAAGTTTACTGGGCAATCAAACTGTTGTTTCCAGCAAGAGTGAACAAAGACTCATTTCTACCCACTTGGACAGGATGAATGGCCAACTCCTATAAAATTCAGAGACGCAGCACCTCAAATCTACTGAAGCATTATATAGAGAAACAAGGAGAATTCCTCTCAGTGGTTTACAAAAGGATTGCTTAATGTTTATTCAGATTAAAGTTGAGTGCTGTACATTGTCAATTTTGCATAACCCACAAATCTGATTACTAGTACATGAGCACTGATGAATGTAATTTCACAGCAGAGTAAATGCATTTATCTACACCAATAACAAAATGATTTCATTACTTCAATTTGGTATTACAGCTAATAACGCAGCACTTTAAATGCAGGGATGTAATAGAGTGACTTTATCAAACCGAAGACTGGTCAAAATTGAACCAGTTAAAGGTGACTTCATCTGATAATTTTGACAAAGTAATCCTACCAATTAGGTCGGGTGGGTAGAGGGGTTTGAACAGGGTCTGAATTATGTTATTATTTAAAAAATGCTTATTTTTTACCTTTTTTTCCCCTTATTGTGGCAGCAATGACATTTTCAGGTTTGAATTCTCAAAGACAGGTTTGGGGGGATATGGGCCAAATGCAGGCAGGTGGGACATGTTGGGCCAAAGGACCTGTTTCCACGCTGTAAGATTCCATGGTTCTATGATAGTGGCTGTTCCTCTTTCTGGAGGGTTTGCATTCAATTGGCCTTTCTTTGGCATGTATTAGGTTGATGTGCCTTGTTAGGACAGTGGATAAATGGCATTCATTTTTAGAATATATTGTATTTCTTCTTTGATCTAAGCTAGCTATTTTTTGCCTACGGTGAGGGACAGTGTGAGGTTCTCCTAATGAAGGGTTTGCAAAATGTTTGCATCTGAAGATCACTCATTTGTACTGTGGCAACCGATGGTTCTAAAATTAGTTTTAAAATGTAAAAGCAATTTTAAAAAGTATGTATATAACAAGTACAAATTACATTTGAGTTATCAGCCTTTTAAATCCCCAAACTGCAACTCAGAAGTTTCATGACACGCCCAGAATGTTTGTGTGATTGGAATTGTTTACACAGAAGCCCAGGATTCAGATATTGAGCATTGAGGAACACTGATTCTTTTCAGATTAATTACTGTTTTGCAGAGATTTGTTTAGTTATTTGAAGAGGCCTATATTCAAAGACATTCTCTCTCTAATTTGGAAGGTGTTTGGTTATTTGGAAATATCCATCAAGACTAATCATATTTTAGAAAATTTCCCCAAAATGATGTTATTGGAACTGGTTTCTCAATGATGATTCATCTCATCGTACTGCTGGAGGAGAAAGAAAACAGCAAAAAAAAAAAAATGGTAGGCCTCTAAAGTCCTGTATTAGCTGCCAGAGGAGCTGATACATAATGAATGAATTAGCTGTGTGATGGTGGAAATGGGGAATGGTGCCACGCGTTTAAGATTAGTTAACCTGTGGTAAAAATGTCAATGATGAAAAAAGTGTTTTTCCCCTTCATGTGTAGGAACAGCAGGTAGGTCAGCAAATATTAGCACCATACATACAAAAGTGGAGACACATATAATCATCCAGTGACACTCTGCAATACTTAGTCATGGAGTCACAGTCATACAGCACGGAAACAGGCCCTTTGGCCCAACATGTCTATGCCGTCCCACCTGCCTGCATTTGGCCCATTTCCCTCTAAACCTTTCTTATCCCTGTACCTATCCAAATGTCGTCTAAATGGCATCTTATAGTAACTGCCTCAACAGCTTATAGTACCTGCCTCAACCACCTCCTCTGGCAGCTCGTTCCATGCACCTACCCCCCTCTAGATTAAAAACATACCCCTTGGGTTTCTATTAAATGTTTCCCCTTTCACCTTAAACCTATGTGTTCTGGTTCTTAATTCCCCTACTCTAGGTAAAAGACTCACCTTTTCACCCTATCTATTCCCTTCATAATCTTATACTTATCTATAACATCATCCTCTTGTGCTCCAAGGAATATAGTCCTAGTCTGCCCCACCTCTCCCTATGGCTCAGCTGCACCAGTCCCTGCAGCATCCTTGTAAACCTTCTCTGCACTCTTTCCAGCTTAACAACACCATTCCCATTGCTGGTTTACAAAAACTGAACACAATACTCCAAATGCGGCTTCACTAGCACCAGCGATTTGTACATCGTCCTATGGACATGTACTCGTATGTACATGGTTGCCTTACAGGCTTCAAGAGAGCAGGAAAATTAGATGTGTATAGACAACAGTCCATTATCTCAGCTTGTGTTCCTTGTAGGGAATAACATTTCAATGTGAATAGTGCAATAAATAAAAGCCCAAGATTATGATATATCACTTTATTCTGTCCTGTGCCATTTTCAATACAACAGTATGTTATTTCATGCAGTGTATCTAATGTGCCCTCTCTGGTGCTATTTGCATAAGGGATAAATAGCACAAATGTGATGTGAAGTTTAGTCATTTTTAAAACCTGCAGTGTTTCAAATGAGGCCAAATCTCAGAGGTTTCAGATGCAAGCCGTTAATGCTCAGGGTTCTGCCTAATGTCTTCTCCACCTCTTCAGGGGAAAGATAATGTGTGTTGTTTTCTCCATGCTGAAGTATCATTTCAAGACATTCCAATCAGCTGGGAACATGTAGCCACATATTGCATTATCCTGCTTCAAGCACATTGTAATTTGCTGCAAACGAACCATCAGAATGCGCAGCAATGCGCTGAGTGACATACCCTGGGACCTCAGAGGCACTTCTGTGTCTCTCTCCGGTGGAGTCACGGACCTGACCGTATTATTCAGCCTTGGCATGGATACCGTTTTGATTATCGAAATTCTCTCCTACCTCTGCTGACCTTGCCACCTTTATGTCAAATGTCTGCCTTGTAGACTTTCCTAAGTATCCAGAGAGATTAGAGACTGCAGATGCTGGAGTCTGCACAGCCAAATGGAACAAAAACAAGTGGAGAGAAGGAAGGAGAATGAGGTTAGGAGAGAGAGATAGATCAGCCATGCTTGAATGACGGAGTAGACTTGATAGGCCGACTGGCCTAATTCTACGCCTATTTCTAATGACCTTATGACCTTAAATGGCCAGGGGCAGTATCTGTGGGGGGGAAATGAACCTTTGAGGTACAGGGTCCTGACCACGAAACATCGACAGTCCTTTTCCTTCCACAGATGTTGCCTGACCCGCCAAGTTACACCAGCAGTTTTTTTGACGTGTCTATATCACTCTTGGTTAATACCACAGAAGGCTTGAATATGTGGAGTGAGAGAGAAGAAAATACCGAGTCCGTGAGGAGAAGGTAGCAGGTCAAAGTGGAGCATTGAGATAGGCTATCATTTCCTCAGATGGAAGCTCATGTTTGGACATCCTATGATAATGCATTGCCCATCATCAGTGGCGGTAGTGGAGAGCTGCCTCATTGAACTGCTGAGGTCAGGGGTGCTACAATTTTGACTCATCAGCAATGAATGAGTGGGGGTAAAGGTTCGGAAGATGTGTGAGTTAGTGTGGAAGTTTGTCGTGTCGGTAGTCAGGGTCAAGGAGTTGCTGGCAAAGGAGCTTTGGGCTGCTGCTGCCGTGCATGTGGCTGGTAGGAGATGTGGCAGCCACGTTACACCAGCAGTAGGCATGGTGGATGGTTTAAGCTTCTGGGAACACTTTGTCATGGATGCTGTGGACCTTCTTGTGTTCGGCCACCTGTGACGATTACTCCAGCTGGCAGTTGGAGGAGATGTTGGGGGGGGTGAGGTGTGTGGGGGGGTGAGGTGGTGTGTGGGATTGGTGTGGTGTGTGGGGGGGTGGAGTGGTGTGTGGGGATGGTGTGGTGTGTGGGGGGGGTGGGGTGGTGTGGGGGGGGTGGTGGGTGGGGGGGTGGGGTGGGTGTGTGGGGGGGTGGGGTGGTTGGTGGCGGGTGGGTGGTGTGGGGGGTGCGGTGTGGTGTGGGGGGGGTGGGGTGGGTGTGGGGGGGTGGGTGGTGTGGGGGGGGTGAGGGGGGTGTGGGGGGGTGGGTGGTGTGGGGGGGTGGGGTGGTGTGGGGGGGGTGGTGGTGGTGTGGGGGGGGTGTGGGGTGGTGTGGGGGGGGGGGGTGGTGTGGGGGGGGGTGGGGGTGGTGGGGGGGGGTGGGGGTGGGTGGGGGGGGTGGGGTGGTGTGGGGGGGGTGGGGTGGTGTGGTGGGGGGTTGGTGGTGTGGGGTGGTGGGGGTGTGGGGGGGGGTGGGGTGGGGGGTGTGTGTGGGGGGGGGGGGTGGTGTGGTGGGGTGGGGGGGGAGGAATGGGGAGGGGTAAAGGGGGTGGGGGGAGGGGGTGTGTGGAGGAGGGGGGGAAGTGGGTAGGGGGGAAGGGGGGGGGTGTGGGGAGGAGGGGGAAGGGGGAGGGGGAAGGGAGGGTGTGGGTGGTGGAGGGTGGAGGGACTCCATTCAGCAGCCACCGGCCGCGGCACCATACAGCACCTCCCGACTCCACACATCGGCTTTCCAGACTCCACACATCGGCTTTCCTGACCCCACACATCGGCTTTCCCCATTCCACACAGTGGCTTTCCCGACCCCAAACAGCGTCTTTCCCGACACCACACAGCAGCTTTCCCGATCCTACACAGCGGCTTTCCCGACTTCACATAGTGGCTTTCCCGACTCCACACAGCGGCTTTCCCGACTCCACTCTTCCAGACTCAAACAGCACAGCTCACGGACTCAGCCCCGCCTCCGGGGTTTTATTCTCCAGTGGGTGCCGGAAGGGGTGTTACCTTCATGGTGACTGACAGGCGAGTAGACCAAACTCACGATTATTTAAACCATAACTTTTGTATAATTCCATCGATCAGAACAAAACTTGATTGCTTGGAGAGAGGAGAACGGTGAGTAAGGTGGCGAAATAATCCTAGCAATAAAGGGTACTGTTTTTGCACAAATTAAAAAAAAAAGCAAACTGGAAGTGGTCAAGATGAGAGTTTTAGAGATAGATAGATAGATAGATATCTTCTGTCTGTACATGCTTTGTTTGATGATGTTCTGACTGTGACTCTATTTATATGTTCTCTGTTGTTTTTTTTTAAATTATTGTCTGTAACTGTGGAACTGTGCTGCTGCCTGTCTTGGCCAGGACTCTCTTGTAAAAGAGATTTTTAATCTCAATGAGACTTCTCCTGGTTAAATAAAGGTTAAATAAAATAAAAAATAAAAAAAGATAGATAGATAGATAGATGGATTGATGGATGGATGGATGGATGGATGGATGGATGGATGGATGGATGGATGGATGGATGGATGGACGGACGGATGGACGGACGGACGGACGGACGGACGGACGGACGGACCAAATGCGACCAAATTGAACTGTTGGTCGCCATGGAAGAGTTGGGCTGAAGAGCTTGCTGCTGTGCTGTATGACTATAATATAACTCCTTCCTGTTGAAAAGCTCTTCAATGTCATGCAATTTCTGGGCTAAAGACTGAAAGTGCTATACATAGAATAAATAACACAAGTGTTTTATGAAGTTTAGTCATTTGGGAAACGTTTGAATTTATAAGACAGCATGCTGAGCATAAACTATAGGAGACTGTGCAAAAATCCCACTTCAAGGCTTTGATTGGTCCAAACGATTATCTGTCTCTCTGTCTCTCCTTAGATCAATTTAGCAATTGAGTATTTACACCTATTTCCTGTTTATTATTTTTGATTTGTCAAACTAAAACAAGGATATGGGAAAATTCAGCAGATCAGGAAGTTGGGAGGTCATGTTGCAGTTGTGTTCGACGTTGGTGAGACAGCAGGAGAATGAGGGGAGACCTTATAGAGGTATACAAAATCATGAGAGGGTAGATGCACAGAGTCTTTTGCACAGTGTAGGGGAATCGAGGACCAGAGGACATAGGTTCAAGGTGAAGGGGAAAGGATTTAATAGGAATCCAAGGGGTAACTTTTTCACACAAAGAGTGGTGTATGTATGGAACAAGCTGCAAGAGGAGCTAGTTGAGGCTGGGACTATCCCATCGTTAAAGAAACAGTTAGACAGGTACATGGATAGGACAAGTTTGGAGGGATATGGACCAAGCGCAGGCAAATGGGACTAGTGTAGCTGGGACATGTTGGCCAGTGTTGCGAGTTGGGTCGAAGGGCCTGTTTCCACACTGTAGCGCTCTATGACTATGATTCTATGACATATGAAAAAGTGGTTAATGTTTCTGGTCAAAGACCTCTCAGCAGGAGTGGCATCTTCTGCTGAGAAATGAGAGGAAAAGACGTCAAAAGTGAAGCTGCGTGAAAGGCTGGACGATAGAGAAGATCGGGGTAACTTTTAAAAAAGCGTGGCACAGCGGCGCAGCGATAGAGTTGTTACCTTACAGCACCAGGGACCCGGGTTCGAACCTGACTCCGGGTGCTATCTGTACAGAGTGTGTACTTTCTCCCCGTGACTCCATGGGATTCCTTCCACACTCCAAAGACGTACAGGTTTGTAGGTTAATTGGCTTTGGTAAAGATTGTAAATTGTCTCTAGTTTGTAGGATAGTGTTACTGTATGGGAATTGCTGGTCGACGTTGTATCTTTAAACTAAGCTAAACATAAAATCAAAGAAGGGGTGATGGAGCAGGTGGAGTATAATGGTAAAGGCTTTCGCACAATGGAATAAAAGAGTTGAGAAGAACGGAACAGTGTTCCAGGTTATGAGACAAGTTGAGGGGAAAACCAGCAAAATGTTCTCTGTTTAATTGTGACCAACTGTGATATGCAATGACACATTATTTGTCACATATACAGAGGTACAGTGAAATTCATTTTAGTGTATAATTCAGTACAAGTATCACTAGACATAAGCACTTAGATACATCTTAGTTAAGTATCTCAGATATTTGAGTATAAGAGCAGAGAGGTTCTACTGCAGTTGTACAGGGTCTATGTGAGACCACACCTGGAGTATTGCGTACAGTTTTGGTCTCCTAATCTGAGGAAAGACATTCTTGCCATAGAGGGAGTACAGAGAAGGTTCACCAGACTGATTCCTGGGATGGCAGGACTTTCATATGAAGAAAGACTGGATAGACTCGGCTTGTACTTGCTAGAATTTAGAAGATTGAGGGGGGATCTTATAGAAACTTACAAAATTCTTAAGGGGTTGGACAGGCTAGATGCAGGAAGACTGTTCCCGATGTTGGGGAAGTCCAGAACAAGGGGTCACAGTTTAAGGATAAGGGGGAAGTCTTTAAGGACCGAGATGAGAAAAACATTTTTCACACAGAGTGGTGAATCTGTGGAATTCTCTGCCACAGAAGGTATTTGAGGCCAGTTCATTGGTTATATTTAAGAGGGAGCTAGATGTGGCCCTTGTGGCTAAAGGGATCAGGGGGTATGGAGAGAAGGCAGGTACAGGATACTGAGTTGGATGATCAGCCATGATCATATTGAATGGCGGTGCAGGCTCGAAGGGCCGAATGGCCTACTCCTGCACCTATTTTCTATGTTTCTATGTTTCTATACAGTACAAGTGTGTAGCAGTAGTACACTGGGACAGTATACAGAGTCCCCACAAAGTAGAAAAGTTGTCAAAGCAATCTTAAATAAGCAATTGTACATGGATTTCAGGTGGCAGTGCACCTCGCTCTGGTAACAATTGGCATTAGTGTGCTGCTTCACGGCTCTTGCCAGGTCTGTTCCCCTATTCATTGTGGGAAGACTGACCATCAGATTAAAGGAGAATGTCCTTCCACTGCCCAGTCTGCTCCGTTTACTTCACTGCTCTGTCGGAGTACCCGGACATCCTCTCTGTCCCTCAACTGCTCCTCACACCTCTTGACATACGATGCTGTCAAAGGCAGTTTGCAGCAGATTCATCATTGCCCACAGATCATCAGCTGCAGTTGGACTCTGAGAGCCTCGGTGGGTCATCATCTTAAACCAAGTGCAGATAGAACTTGCCATGTACTCTGAGTTATAGCGCACCACAGATTTTCCGGAATTGGATTCTATTGGCTGATTGCAGGAACAACCTAGCAGATCAAAAAAAAAAGTTTCATGAAGTACTTTGATTAATTTGCTTGGTTTACCTTTCACTTTCCAATAATTCCCTGCAGGGTGAAATTATACGAAAGTCCCAGTTAATTGTATAACCAAACCACTAATTTGGAAAAAATATTGAATAAATTGTGTGCTAATAAAAATTGGCTTACAAATCAGAATGTGACCGAGGAAATGTGACAACTCCATTGTGATTATTCAAAAATTTCATCCACTTATATGTAAATAAATGATATTAACAGATAACACGTATGAAGAAGAGTCTCGACCCGAAACGTCACCGATTCCTTGTCTCCAGAGATGCTGTCTAACACGCTGAGTTACTCCAACAATTTGTGCTATCTTTAACATATCCCCTTTGATGTATCTGTAGTAGTTTATCAGGTAACACACTTTTCAGTTGTTTGTCATTCTTATCTGCATGTCATTGTCATTGATAGGGGACCCGTGGCTGGTCAGGAGATCATCACTGATCATTCACGTCTGGCTTTAAGCTGATAAAATGTTACTTTGACAAAGTTGTGGTGAATTCAGGAAAATGAATGAGGAGGAAAGGATAAATAAAAGGTGAAAGAGGAAGAAAAGGAGCGGGAGAAAACGTCCGCTGGAAGAGCTAAGGAGCTACAAAGGAACCGGGAGATTGAGAGATTTAGAGGCTGCTAAATCCAGGACAGGAATAGGAGCTACAAACATTTGTATTTCTATTAATTTATGAGCCGAGGTGCAGACCAAGGTCATAGAATTGTTTATACTGATCTTGGGTCTCCTCCAGCTAAACAGACCGGTGAAATGACAGGCTGCGTGCAATATCATTGTTGGCAAGTCAGGGAGGGCACGAGATGAGGAAATGCAACTCGGTTATTGGCAGGGAACTATCCGTCTGAAAACCAGTGTTTTTCAAGTCTTTTCCTCAAACATATTTCTCTTAAAACATTCTCTCCAGGCCTCTTAAGGCTGCGTTGTTTGTCCCTTTACCTCCCCCCCCCCCCCATATTTTTTTTTTCAGAACAACCAGTTTGTGCTGTCGTCAGCTGTTGTTTGGTAAATGGTGAGTTAAACTGATATATCCAAGCGTAAAATCTAAAAGTCTCCCCTGTGGTTGCCTGAGGGGGGTTGTTGTTTGAAATCAACTACATATCAATTGAGCAGTGGTGAGCTTATCCAGTGATAAATTCTATTCCACAGACATGTTATAAATTACATTTTTTTTTCCACCTTGCTTCATCTCACCTCCCCAGAGGCCTTTAAACTGAAAACTATGATTGTGTTGTAGAGAAATTTTCACAGCTTGAAAGAGGCCATTAGCATCCCCATGTTTGCCTCTCCCTTCCCATCCCCCCATCCCCAGCTCCGTACAATCCAATATGCATCTGGTAATTTTTCTCTTCATTATCTCAGTGTTTTCTGTAAGTACAAGGTTAGATTGAATTACTGCAGGCTCTGTTGTCTATTTGCAATTCTTGCTCCTCGCCACGTTGCTAATGAATGGGCAATTTACTCAATCTTTGAAACTGTTTCTACTCTATATTCCAACCATTTAATTACCCAGAATCTTTTCACTGCTGTTTTCATATTATTTCAATTCTGATTGGCTCCGAGCTCACCCATTTGCTTCTGAAGTCTCTCTTGTATTATCTTTATGTTTGATCCCCTGTTTCACTAGCTTTACATTCATGTTTGAGGGAGGCTGGAGGTGCTACAATTGTGGTGTTATGGGCTGGACACAGTGAGGGTAAAATTGGACTTGATTTTATTACTCCAGTGTGAGACAGGGAATTTGAAGAGTTGAAATATGTGCCCTGGCAAATTGTTTCAGAACAAGTATCTGTTTCATGATTAGTCAAAAATTACATTTCACAATAATGCCAAACCTACCAAAGCTGATGGATTTTAAGTGTGTTAAGGGCCTGTCCCACTTTATGAGTTATTCACGAATTCTCCCGAGTTTTCCCCTTGATTCAAACTCGCAGAATGTTTGTAACGGGTCCGTAGGAGGCTATAGGAGTCCGTAGATATATCGTAAACCAGCCGTAGGTACTCGGGGCATCCTCCCGACTATTTTTTTACTCGTGGACATTTTTTATCAGGCTGGAAAAAACGCCCCGACTTACCTGATGCCTCGCCTACCTACGGCTGGCATAACGAGCCACTACGAAATATCCACCGACTTGTACGGCCTCCTACGGACCCGTTACAAACATTCTGCGAGTTTGAATCAAGGGGAAAACCAGAGAATTCATGAATAACTCGGGAGAATTCGTGAATTACCTCGTAAAGTGGGACAGGCCCTTTAGAAGGAACTGCAGATGCTGGTTTACATAGGAACATAGAAAATAGGTGCAGGAGTAGGCCATTCGGCCCTTCGAGCCTGCACCGCCATTCAATATGATCATGGCTGATCATCCAACTCAGTATCCCATACCTGACTTCTCTCCATACCCCCTGATACCTTTAGCCACAAGGGCCACATCTAACTCCCTCTTAAATATAGCCCATGAACTGGCCTCAACTACCATCTGTGGCAGAGAATTCCAGAGATTCACCACTCTCTGTGTAAAAAATGTTTTTCTCATCTCGGTCCTAAAAGATTTCCCCCTTATCCTTAAACTGTGACCCCTTGTTCTGGACTTCCCCAACATCGGGAACAGTCTTCCTGCATCTAGCCTGTCCAACCACTTAAGAATTTTGTAAGTTTCTATAAGATCCCCCCTCAATCTTCTAAATTCTAGCGAGTACAAGCAGAGTCTATCCAGTCTTTCTTCATATGAAAGTCCCGACATCCCAGAAATCAGTCTGGTGAACCTTCTCTGTACTCCCTCTATGGCAAGAATGTCTTTCCTCAGATTAGGACTCCAAAGATAGACACAAATACTTGAGTAACTCTCAGTGGTTCAGGCAGCATCTCTGGAGCAAATTACATTTCGGGTCGAGACCTTTCTTCAGACTGAGAGTCAGGGGAGAGGGGGGTAGAAGTATGAAAAGGTGCAAAGAAACAAATGAAAGAATGGTATGAAAAGAAAAAATCAAAGGTTGAGTCCACAATGGTCCATTGTTGGCTGTGAAACGAGTGGATACCAGTGGTAATGACAGTGAATATGCAACCCGACAATGAACTTAGTAGGACTAGTAGGATTTTTTAGACTTGCCCATATTTGCATCATACTGACCACCAAATATAGAAGCAACATTTTAGAAAGTTGCAGTGAATTAAGAAATAAAGAAATAGAAAGTGAATTAGGAGAAAAGGATAAAAGGATTTTTACACAAATTATGGTGGGTATATAGAACGAGCTGCCGGATGAGGTAGTTGAGGCAGATACTATAACAACCTTTTTAGAAACATTTAGACAAGTACATGGATAGGATAGATTTACGTTCACAAGTTATAGGAGTAGAATTAGGCCATTCAGCCCATCGAGTCCACTCTGCCATTCAATCATGGCTGATCTCTGCTTCCTAATCCCATTTTCCTGCCTAATCCCCATAACCCTTGACACCCGTTCTAATCAAGAATTTGTCTATCTTTGCCTTAAAAATATCCACTGACTTGGCCTCCACAACCTTCTGTGGCAATGAGCTCCACAGATCAACTTACCTCCTCACCTCCTTTATAAAAGAGCACCCTATAATTCTGAGGCTATGACCTCTGGTCCGAGATTCTCCCACAGTGGAAACACCCTTTCCACATCCACTATATCTCTGCCCATATTTTTAGAAGGATAGGGGCCAAGCGCAGGCAGGTGGGACTAGAGTGGATGGGGCATGTTGGTTGGTGTGGGCAAGTTGGGCCGAAGGGTCTGTTTCCATGCTGTGTGACTCTATGACACTCTAAAAGGTGAAAGACGCAGAAAAGGAGAAGAAAAAACATCCATTGGAAGGGCCAAGGAGATACAGACGTGCCGGGAGATTGAGAGGTTTGAGGCTGCTAAATCTTTGACTGGATTTAGGGCAGCACTGTGTCTCATTCGGTAGAATTGCTGTCTCACAGCGCCAGAGACCGGGTTCTATCCTGACCGTGGGTGCTTACTGCGTGAAGTTTGCAGGTTCTCCATGGGTTGTGTTTCCTCCCTCCTCCCAAATTCTTGCAGGTTTGTAAGTTACTTGGCCTCTGTGGATTGCCCCTCGTGTGCAGGGAGTGGATGCAAAAGCGGGCTAACATAGAACTAGTGTGAAAGACTGATCGATGGTCGGCGTGGACTCAGTGGAACGAGGGGCTTAATTCCACCCTGTATAACCATATAACCATATAACAATTACAGCACGGAAACAGGCCATCTCGGCCCTACAAGTCCGCGCCGAACAATTTTTTTCCCTTAGTCCCACCTGCCTGCACTCATACCATAACCCTCCATTCCCTTCTCATCCATATGCCTATCCAATTTATTCTTAAATGATACCAACGAACCTGCCGCCACCACTTCCACTGGAAGCTCATTCCACACCACTACCACTCTCTGAGTAAAGAAGTTCCCCCTCATGTTACCCCTAAACTTCTGTCCCTTAATTCTGAAGTCATGTCCTCTTGTTTGAATCTTCCCTATTCTCAAAGGGAAAAGCTTGATCACATCAACTCTGTCTATCCCTCTCATCATCTTAAAGACCTCTATCAAGTCCCCCCTTAACCTTCTGCGCTCCAGAGAATAAAGACCTAACTTATTCAACCTATCTCTGTAACTTAGTTGTTGAAACCCAGGCAACTTATATCTAAACTAAAAGATGATACCTAAAACCGAAAGATTTAGCTGTTGTCAAATTGTGGTGGTTGCAGGAGGAAGGCAACACAAGACAGAGAAACTTGGCTGTTTTGTGGAAGGGACATGAAGGGAATGGAGCGTGGACTTTTTCCCGGGAGCTTTGCCTGAGTTTAACAAGCATAGTTGGTGCCTCACTCAATGGACTGTTAGTATACAAATGGGGTCATCATAACATTATGCCCCTGTCCCACTTAGGAAACCTGAACGGAAACCTCTGGTTGCAATGTCTGGTAGAGACAGATAACGAGAGAGAGAAAAAAGGGAGCAGATGGAGCCAGTGAAGGGAAATAGGATGGAGATGGAGGCAGAGGCTGGTTGGTGAAGTGTAAGCAAAAGAGGCTGTGAATGCTAGAATCTTATAAATAAGGAAAGTGGTAAGTGGAAACAGGTAAGGGAAGGACAATTAGATTAGATTAGATTAGATTCCTTTATTGTCATTCAGACCTTTCGGTCTGAACGAAATTATGTTGTCTGCAGTCATACACAGAACCAATAAAAACAAAACATACAATAAACACAAATTAAACATCCACCACAGTGAGTTCACCAAGCACATCCTCACTGTGATGGAGGCAAAGTCTTAGTCTCCGTCTCTTCCCTCCTTGTTCTCCCTCTGCGCTGAGGCGATCGATCCAGGCCGGAGATGCCGCTCTCCAGTCCAGCGGACCTCCGTGGTGATGTCGCCGCCGCCGAAAGCCGGAACGCCGTCTCCGCTCCGAGACGGCCCGACACAGCATCAGCTCCGGGCAGCCGCCCCAGCTCCAGGCCGCCGCCCCAGCTCCGGGTCCCGCAGTCTCCGCTCCGGGCCGCTGCCCCAGCTCCGGGTCCCGCAGTCTCAGCTCCGAGCCCCGCTGCATCAGCTCCAGGCCGCCGCCGAAAGCCAGAACGCCGCACCAGCAAGTCGGGCCACCGCTGCCTCAGCCCCGAAGACGGCCAGCCTCTCGTTGGTGAGTCCTGGCTGGCTCTGCCTCCGGAGCCTCGGGGTCAGTCGCAGGCTGGAGGCCGCCAGCTCCGCCATTAGGCCTCAGCGCAGACGGAGGCAGAGAAGGGGGATACGACACGAAAAAGTCGCATTCCCCCGAAGGAAGAGACAGAGAACATGTTTCACCCCCTCTAACACAACCCAACAAACTAAAACTTAACCAAAACAAGACAAAAAAAACAACAGAAAAATGTAAAGACAGACGGACTGCAGGCGAGCCGCAGCTGTTAACAGCGCCGCCACTTCCGGATATCTTAACAACTTGATCAGTATGGACGAGTTCTGCCGAAGGGCCTGCTTCCACGTTGCATAATTCTGTAAAGGGCCTGTCCCACGAGCATGCGACTCCATGCGGCAAGCGCGACCTAACGTGGTCGCTTGAGCCGTACGGCCTCACGGGACCGGTCCCACTTCGATCGCCGGAGCCGTATGGAGTTGTGCGGAGCTGGTCCCGACATCGCGCGGGGCTCCGAAAAACTGACCGTGTTCAAAAATTCCGCGCGGCCACGGCCTACCGGCCCGCAGCCACCTCAACGCCGTACGCACCGCCTCGACGGGCATGCGCAGCGTCTTGAGGCCGTATGTCACGCGCGAACTTCCCGCGGACTTCGCTCGAACTTCACGTCACTCACTTGACCTCCGCGCGGCACCCGCTTCCGGTTTGTACAGATTGTTTTCTGGATTGTATCATCCAATGTTTGTCTAACGTGAGAAGCAATAAATTCTTTCTGACCCTCCCACTGTTCCCCGATCTCTGCGCTGTGTCCATCATGGCCACTTGCACCGTTGGTGGTTTCAAATGTTACGTCGGAAAAGATGAATACCGCACTTAATGACTAAAAGCAATTGCTGATTGCGGAGTCGAAGTGCACCTGTCATTTCAAAATGTAACTGATACTTTTGCCCTTCATCTATATTTGATGTTAGGGCTGTTGCACATTACTGTCGGTTACATAGGTGCTCAGGTTCATACAGTACGCTCCATCTGCCTTGTCCTAAGTTCTCTCCTCATGCATTCACAGTCAGACTCTGAAAATCCGACATCCTTTGGACTTCGGTTGTGCTGGACTAACACATTTTCCAGAATATTCAATCTTACACTTCTAAAAATAACCACATGCACTTTTATTTCATTTTTTTCACATAGTACAAGGTGGAGTCAGACTCATGCAGCGTGGAAACAGGCCCTTTGGCCCAACTTGCCCACGCAGAATAACATGTCCCACCTACACCAGTTCCACCTTCCTAAGTTTGGTCCATATAGGTCTAAACCTTTCCTTTTCATGTACCTGTCCAAAGGTTTGTTAAACGTTGTGATAGTACCTGCCTCAACTACCTCCTCTGGCAACTCGTTCTATGTACCAGCTCCACTTTGTGTAAAAGAGTTGTCCCTCAGGTTCCTATTAAATCTTTATCCCCCTCTCCTTAAAGATACATTTTTGAGTGAACCTGGTGAATTTAAAGATAATGAGAATTATACAAGAGCTCGGACTCGTGCTCCAGCTGCAGACCTTCTCGTGTTTCTGATCCTTGGTGTTGCAGATCCCAAGCCTGCAGTCCATGATCACAGCCCACAACCCCACGAGTGAACACCATGGAGTGCCAGCAGCACCTCCAAACAATCTGGATGCTGGATTATCAGATTTTAGTTGCAAGAATGTTAACTAAATGCTCCAGAAGGATATGCAGATGGGCTTTGGTATTTAACCATATTGAAGTGGAGAGCGCTAACCAGCACTCAGAGCTTCCTGAGCTGAATTCATGGGAAAGCGATCAGGAGCCGTTTCTCTGTCCCTCCTTGGTTCAGTTCAATGGAGCAAATGATATACACTGGCTCCACCAGATGAAAGTAAAGGGCCTGTCCCACTTTCCCGAGCTGCTCACAAATTCTCCCGGGTTTTCCACTCGAGCTGGCCCGTTTGCGGGGTTCAGTGAGCCGCGGGACTGTTTGTGCCATCGCCCGGTGGGGAATCGCCTCAGCGCAGAGGGAGAAGAGGAGGGAAGAGACTGCAGCCCTAAGATTTTTGCCTCCACCACAGTGAGGAGGTGCTTGGAGGATACACTGTGGTGGATGTTAATTTGTGTTTAGTGTTGTTTATTATTGTATGATTGTATGTATGACTGCAGGCACGAAATTTCGTTCAGACCGTAAGGTCTGAATGACAATAAAGGGATTCAATTCAATTCAATTCGATTCAAACTCGGAAAATGTTCGTAACGGGTCCGTAGGAGTCCGTAGATATATCGTGGCGGCTCGTTATGTCAGCCGTAGGTACTCGGGGCATTAAATGTTGCAATTTTTCTCCTCCCGACTATCTTTTTACTCATGGAGATTTTTTGTCATGCTGGAAAAAACGTCCCGACTTACCTGATGCCCCGAGTACCTACGGCTGACATAATGAGCCGCTACGATATATCTACGGACTCCTACGGCCTCCTACGGACCCGTTACGAACATTCTCCGAGTTTGAATCAACGGGAAAACTCGGGAGAATTTGTGAGCAGCTCGGGAAAGTGGGACAGGCCCATAAGGATGTAACTGTCTGAAAACCATTGGAAAACGCTTACCCGCTCTTGAACTTGCTAACAGCATCCTAAAGAATGAGAGAAATAGGTCAGTATGTGCACAGAGTCTCTTGCCCAGAGTAGGGGAATCAAGAACCAGAGGACATAGGTTTAAGGTTCAGGGGGAAAGATGTAATAGGAACCTGAAGGGTAACTTTTTCACACAAAGGGAGATGGCTGTTTGGAACGAGCTGCAGGACGAGGTGGTTGAGGCAGGGACTACCGCAACGTTTAAGAAACATTTAGACTGGTACATGGATAGGACTAGTGTAAATGGGTATTGTTGGCCAGTGTGGGCAAGTTGGACATAGGGTCAGTTTCCACTCTGTATGACTCTATGACTCTAATAGGGCCCTACTGGACAGTTGGATTTCACAATGACCAGTTGACACACTCGCGCAATAGAAGAATAGCAAAAATAGGACTTTATTCGTTTATTGACTGATTAGCTGTGGGTGTCACTGACAAGAGAACATTCATTGCTCATTCCTTTTGCCTGTCAGCTGTCTTTTTGAATGTTGCAGTCGGAAATATCAGGTGGAGAATTCCTGGATTTTGACCCAGTAATGACGAAAGGACATGTATCGTAAGGATGACTTTTTAAAAACTTTTTATATATATTTATTTTACAGAACCATGCACATGAGGCATTTTTATGGACGCACCTAGCACTTTTACTTTTACTATTTACCTGATTGGAGAGTCAAATGCAACGAAATTGCGTTCAAGGTGCACTGTATCTAGGTGTATATCTGAATGACAATAAAGTTTTCATTCATTCATTCATTCATTCATTCATTCATTACTTGAAGGAGAACCTGGAGGTTGCATTGTTTCCACATTTCCAAAGATATCATTTGTCTACCTGGTAGAGGTTGTGGTTTTATAGGTTTTCTAAATGTTGGCATTGCAAGCTGTGGGTGGTGCACACCGCAGCTGGGGGCAGAGCAGTGGTGGAAGGAGAGAATAAATAATGTGTGTAAAAAAACAATCTGCTGGAGGAACTTGGGCCGCACGGTGGCGCAGCGGTAGTGTTGCTGCCTTACAGCGAATGCAGTGCTGGAGACCCGGGTTCGATCCCAACTACGGATGTTGTTTGGATTGGATTGGATTGGATTCAATTTATTGTCATTGCACTTTTCAGTGCAACAAAATGGCTTAGCCTGCAGTCATAACATAGAATAAATAACAAAACAAACACTCAACACAGTTTAAAGTCCCAAAGTCATTGTCTCTTCCCTCCTTGCTCTCCCTCTGCGCTGAGGCAATCCAGGCCTCCGATGTTGTGACCCCGCCGGGTGATGGTGAGCAAGTCCCGCGGCTGAATCCGTGCTCCGCAAACTGTCTGTACGGAGTTTTACGTTCTCCCCGTGACCGCGTGGGTTTTCTCCGAAATCTTTGTTTCCTCCCACACTCCAAAGTCCTACAGGTTTGTAGGTTAATTGGCTTGGTAAAATATAAAAATTGTCCCTAGAGTGTGTATGTTAGTGTTAATATGCGGGGAACACTGTCTTTGATTACAGTATTTGTCCCCAATCATTCAGTTGCCTTCTTTCTGCTCTGCAACCCTCCCCCCACACTCGCCAATCTAGTTTAAACCCTCCTGAGTAGCACTGGCAAATATCTCCCTCCCAGGATCTCCCTCCAGTTCAGGTGCAACCCGTCCCTCTTGTACAGGTTAGTTCCGCCCCAGAAGAAATCCCAATGGACCAGAAACCTGAGCCCTTATCTCCTGCACAAAACCCTCAATCTGCCAGGGATTATGGGGAGAAGGCAGGAGAATGGGGTTAGGGGGGAGAGATAGATCAGCCATGATTGAATGGCGGCATAGACGTGATGTTCAGGAGATCCTTCACCCCTGCAGCCATTAGATTTTATAATTCGGACCGCTAGGCTGTAGGGGGATGCATTTTGCAATTTTTAATTTTTAACTGTTAATTATTGGTCTTTTTAAGTATTTATTGCTCTCAGGTAGTGTCCACATTGTATTCTATGTATTTTCTGTCTGCGTTCGTTTTGAATCTGTGGGTTTGTTGTTTGGGGGCGTCTGGACATCTGAATTTCCCTGAGGGGATCAATAAAGTATTTATTATTATTATTATTATTATTATTATTATTATTATTATTATTATTATTATTATTATTATTATTATTATTATTATTATTATTATTATTATTATTATTATGTGCCGAATGGCCTAATTCTGCTCCTATCACATAAACTTATGAATTTATGAATCTTTGATTCCAATTTATCTGGATGAGATTTGTTCTCATCACTTCTCTAATTATTTTTAACTTTTTCAGAACCTTATGGAAATAAGATTGGTGCTTCCTAAATGTTCCCTACTAATACTTGGAGACTCAAGAGACTGCAGATGCGAGGATTTTGAGCAAAAAAGGAGACTGTTGGAGAAACTCAGTGGGAGGAGGCAGCATCTGTGGAGGGGAATAGACAATGTGTCAGATACTCTTCCTTAGACTCTGTTTCCTTTCCCCACAAATACTTGTTCCACGTGGCAAAGCTCATTATTCAGAACCAAGTACAGCCTTATTAGGTTCCTCATTGACCAGAGTTGGTGTTAACGTGATCCATGTACTTTAAATTTTTCTACGGGTTTTACCTGAGCAATTGTCCACATTTTTGGACAGATGTTTGTGTCGTAACTGTCTCAGAACACTTTGGCTAAATGCACAGTAGTTCAGCAGTGCAGGTCTTTAGTTCCACAGCCAAAACATGATTGAATTGATTGAATTGATTGATTGAAAGATTCAGCAAGGAAACAGACCCTTAGGCCCAACGAGTACATGCCAACTATTGATCACCCGTTCACACACTAGTCCAATGTTATTCCACTTACACATTCACTCCCTACACATCAGGGGGCAATTTAAAGGGGCCAATTAACCTACAAACCATCACGTCATTTGGGATGTGGGAGGAAACCAGATCACCTGGAGGAAACCCACGCAGTCAGAGGGAAATATGCAAACTCCACACAGACAGCACCCAAGGTTAGCATGGAACCCTGGTTTCTGACACTGTAGTGAGGCAGCAACTCTTCCACCTGCACCACTGTGTCACCCTTTTAGATCCCATTATCTTTGCTGCACTAAGATTTTTCTTGGTAATACGGGGTGTATTAATTTCTTTCTTTTGTGATGGTAGGGATCCTAGGAGAAAAAGAGATGGATCATTTACTTAGTATTTCTGGGTGGGCATGACTGTGAACGCTTCAGTCTAATATCTAACTTTCATTGTCCTTTTCCTTCTTGTCTTCCACTCTTTCCTCATGCTCTATCTGACATTGAGTGAAAAGCAAGGAGACTCGCTTCAAGGGTATCTAACAGAGTTGCACGTTATTACAAAAGCAGTGCAATGCGATGGAAGAACATTTAGAATCTGCAACACTCGAAGCAGCCTTGGAAGAGATGCAAATGAATGCAAAGAACACAACTGGCCATTTGAGTAAGGCCAACTGTATTTGCCCAAAACTTCACCCATTCTTTCTATCCAGAGATGCTGCCTGTTCCGCTTAGTTACTCCAGCATTTTGTGTCTGTCTTCAGTGTAAATCAGCATCTGTAGTTCCTTCCTACACAATTCGTCTGCTCCTCTGTGAAATTTCCTCAAGGTATGCCTACTTTGAAGAAGTTCTCCTCCTCTCTCCAAAGAGAATTCACAACACCCTTCCATATCTCTGTGTCTCCCTCTTCCCTGACTGTCAGTCTGAAGAAGGGTCTTGACTTGAAACGTCACCCATTTTACTTCGGAGTCACGTGAGTGACTACATGAAGATCCCGCCAGCACGCATGCGCGACATATCGTCTAACGCATTGCGCAGCGACAGGCGGGGTGAAGAGTTCTCCTGCAGCAGGCAAGGTTTAACAACGGGACCTGCAGGTAAGTTTACTATTCTGAGGTTGTGTATTTTGCCCTTGTGTTTCTCTGTTTCAGAAAACTATGGACAAGGGCAAGAAATCAAAACGGGTTGCGTCTCGACTGGCTGCGGGGGACCGCAAAAGTTCCAGCAGTCAACAGTGACCGGCGGCACCTGGACCGCAATCTTTGCGGTCCGTAGTCACCGACATGACACCTGCTCAGCTGGGACCAGCGGCGCGAGCTGCACAGCCCGAACCAGTGCAGCGGACTGGTGGAAAAGCAAAGCAGAAGTCGGTCCGGCCGGTTGACTCGGATGAGTCGGGCCAGGAGGAATCGCTGCCGGGGAGTAGTGGAGGTGACCGCATCTCCCGCATGGAGCGGTTGATGGAGCAAATGCTCCAACGTGACATGCTCCGTGAGATGGAGTATGGTCACCATGGGAGTCTTAGGACACCCATTACAGCACCTTACCCAGGGCTGTATAATGCATCTCCCTCGACAGAGGGGAGCATTACGGGCCAGGGCTGTGCTGACTCCGAAGAAGGTGGTATGGCTGAAGAAACCGGCAGTGTGCTGGGGGTCCAGGATCCACAGGAGCTGCTTGGGGTGGTCACAAAGTTTGCGGTGCCAGCGCAAACGGGACAGCCGTTACAACCAAAGCTGGCAGCCAGTATCGACTGCCTGTCCTTTAATCAACTACAGGAACAGGTAGTCAATGAGACAACAGCGAAATACATGCCTTCTGAGAACTGTGTCTCATTAAATGTCCCTGCAGTGAATAGTGCTATCTGGGGAACATTGGAGCCGGCATCAGAACCCAGGAGGTAAAGATGCAGAAGATATTAAAACTTCTAACATTGGGCATTACGGCATTTGCTCGTTCCGTGGATGGAACGGAGATGACGGAGACTCAACAAGACACTTTGGCGCTGCTCTGTAACACGCAATACGAAATGAATTGCCTGAGGAAGAGCGCGATTAGACCTGCATTAAACCCCAAATTTGCTGGGTTGTGTAAGACTGCCACTACACAACCGCAAATACTGCTATTTGGAGGTAATTTATCCAAGCAGGTCAAAGAGCTCGATGAGGAGGCTAAAGCCGTCGGGCTCATGAAGGCGTCATCAACGAGCAAGACCACATATCCCAGACGGCAGCACCCCTATGCATCCACCAGCAGGCATTGACGCCCGGACGCTGGTGAAAACATGAGGGCCGCACAACAACCACGGAGGTCTTTTTTAGGCCAAGGCCCAGAGCGACCCTCATGGAAAATGCGCCAACCCCGCAATCCGGAGCCTCTTCCGCAGAAGAGGTAGAAACAGAAGTGAATACTCCACCGGTAACCATGGAGGTAGGTGGGTCTGGTTCCTTCCTATACATAAAGGGTGTAAGTTCTATACTAACTGGGGATAGGTTACACCTGTTTTGGGAGGCATGGAGGTCTATTACTACTGACCCTTATATACTACAAAGTATTCAGGGATATGAAATTGAGTTATCCAAAAGACATTCCCCCAGTTCAACATGTGCCTAGCCGAGAGTTTGTGCTTTCACAACAGGAGAAACTGGAAGGTCATGCAGAGCTGGGGAGGCTATATGCTAAGGAGTAATAGAGAGATCAAAACATTACTCTCTAGAATTTGTATCCAACATATTTACAAAAACCAAAAAAGTTGGTGGATGCCCCATCATCATTGATCTGAGAAAACTGAATACTTTTGTAAAGTATATGCATTTCAAAATGGAAACATTTGTTACTGCCAAGCAACTGGTTTCCGAAGGTTACTTCCTGGCCTGTATCGATCTAAAAGATGCATACTATTCGGTACCTTTACAGAAGGATCATCTCCGATACCTAAAGTTTAACTGGATGGGGCAGCTTGGCAGTATAAGGCGTTGCCTAATGGTTAACATCAGCCCCAAGACTATTTACCAAGATATTAAAACCAGCCCTGGCACTTCTCCGGAAACAAAAACATATTGTCATGGCGTATCTTGATGATATATTAATTGTGGGGAAAACCCTGGAACTAGCTAAATCAGCTGTTTCAGCTACCAAACTATTGTTTGAAAAACTGGGTTTTATCATCCATCCAGATAAATCTAAGTTGACACCATCCACAACTATGAATTATCTGGGGTTCACCATTGACTCTATCCACATGTCTGTAGCATTGTCAAAGAACAAAGCAGCAGACTTAGTGGAGGCCTGCAACAACCTGGTTGTCATCAGTCAACCATCTATTCGACAGGTAGCAAGGGTAATTGGGAAACTTGTAGCTGCATTTCCAGCTACATAGTTTGGACCTTTGCATTATCAAATTTACAAAGGGCAAAGGATGCAAGCACTAAAACAACATGCTGGTCATTTTGACCGACCAATGCTATTACCTGCAAAAGCAATTTTGGAGTTACAATGGTGGAGGCAAAATATTTGGCATAGCTCTAGCCCCATCATTATCAGTAACCCATAATTTATATTACAAACTGATGCCAGCGCTCACGGCTGGGGTGCTACTGATACCATATCCAGTAGTGGTGGTAGATGGAATACACATGAATCATCGTTACTACAAGCACTGGGTTTAAACTATTTAGAGATGTTGGGTGCGTTTTATTGGCTAAAAGCATATTGCTCAACAATGCACCATCTGCAAGTCCGCCTACAAATTGATAATACCACAGTGGTGGCATATATTAATCATATGGGTGGAATCAAATCAATATCATGTGACAATCTGGCTAAACACAATCTGGCAATGGTGTATCAATAGAAATATTTGGCTATCAGCGACTTACCTACCAGGTAAACTCAATACAGTGGCAGACACCAGGTCACGAAAATTTAATGACAACACTGAATGGATGTTGGACCACAAAGTATTTGCTGATATTGTAACGCGATATGGAACACCAGACATCGATCTCTTTGCATCTAGACTAAATCACCAGTTGCCAACATATGTCGCTTGGGAACCAGACCCTGGGGCAGCAGCGATGGACGCTTTCTCACTGGACTGGGGAAAATTGTTTTTCTATGCTTTTCCCCCCTTCTGCCTCATCAGTCGGGTTCTACGCAAAATACAATTAGACTCTGCGTCAGGGATTTTGGTAGTACCCGATTGGCCTACTCAGCCATGGTTCCCTGTGGTCCTCGACATGGTCTCGGAACCATGTATGTCCGTCGCCAAACGACCAGATCTGTTGGTCCATCCTGTAACAGGCAAGAGTCACCCATGCCATGACAGGATCAATCTGTTGATATGCAGAATTTAAAGAGACCACTCCTGGATCTGGGGTTGACGGACAGAACAATGAACATGATCACGGCGGCTTACCGGGAATCGATGAAGAAGCAATACCTCTCGTATATCAGGAAATGGGAGATGTATTGCACAAGGACTGATATAGCGTACAACTCAGCCACTGTTACCAATGTCCTAGAATTTCTGGCCAGCCTTCATTTCGATGAAGGTCTGAGCTACAGTGCTATCAACTGCGCCAGAAGTGCCCTGTCAGCATACCTGTGGCAGGGACTAGGACAGCATTCTGTGGGATCTCACCCTCTAGTTTCTAAACTTATGAGGGGCATTTACAACACAAACCCTCCTAGAGTGAGGTATTCCCAGATATGGGATGTCAGTGTTGTTCTAACGTTGCTCAGGGGTTGGTCACCAGCAATGTCCCTATCCCTGGAGAAGCTGACTCTTAAAACAGTCATGCTGATGGCTCTGGTTTCAGCTCAAAGGGTCCAGTCCCTACACAAACTGAGACTTGATAACATGGTAATTTCAAAAAACAAGATACATTTTCATATCTTGCAGTTGGTAAAGCAAAACAGGCCAGGGTCATCAGGCCTCAATTTGGAATTTCGGGCATACCCTACAGATACCCGACTGTGTGTTGTGACACACCTTTTGCTATATTTAGAGACCACTAAAAACCTTAGAGGCAAAGAATTGGGATATGGATCAGCCATAAACAGCCTCATAATAGGGTATCAGTGCAGACCATCTCTAGATGGCTCAGACAGGTTTTGGGAGCTGCTGGGGTGGATACTGACACTTTCAAATCTCATTCCACCAGGGCTGCAGCAACATCGGCAGCAAGAGATATGGAAGTGCCAATGGACCATATCCTGGCTACAGCAGGATGGTCTAGGGAGAAGACCTTCCAACTTTTTACAATAAACCGATTACCAAACCTGCGGTATTTGCAGAAACAATTTTAAATTCTGTAATATGATTTATCCCAAATGAAAGGGATCATTATTATTTTGTTAAAATAAATTCATTATTGTTTGAATTTCTGATTCATGTTTGAATACGATAACATACTTCCTCCCTTGGTCAACTACGGCAGTGAGTGAAGCATGGACTCGTTCCACGGCATGAAATCACAGATCTTTAAAATCTTCACGTAGTCACTCACGTGACTCCGAAGTAAAATAGTAAGATTAAACGAGAACTTACCAGTTTGAAGTTTGATCTTTATTTCATGAGGAATTACTTTCCCTCCACGCCCACCCTCTATCATAAAGGTCAACTGGTATTTTAGTTTCTCTAATCTTACTATGTTTATTTCATCTACTGTTGTCTGTGATTTCACACCGCGGCTTTGAAGAATGTCGCGCATGCGTGCTGGCAGGGTCTTCACGTAATCCCTCGATGTAACTCATAAAATAAAGATCAAACTTCAAACTGGTAAGTTCTCGTTTAATATTACTATTCTCTCTATCCAGAGATGCTGCCTGTCCTGCTGAGTTACTCCAGCATTTTGTGTCTATCTTAAGTGCAAACCAGCATCTGCAGTTCCTTCCTACACAACTGTACTTTAATATAATTAGACATTCTTCATTCAACATTCTGGAAGTATTCAGCAGATGAGACAGCATCCACAAAAAATCATACACTTTATACCTTTCAGGTCAAAGATGGTTTGCAAGAACTATATAAATTGATTTAATCAGCTCCCCTCTTTTTCCACTGCTTGGTCACCAAACTCAGGCTTAGATAGAGTGGATGTGGAGAGGATGTTTCCACTAGTGGGAGAGTCTAGGACTAGAGATCACAGTCTCAGAATTAAAGGACGTTCTTTTCGGAAGGAGATGAGGAGGAATTTCTTTTCTCAGAGGGTGGTGAATCTGTGGAATTTACCACAGAAGGCTGTGGAGGCCAAGCCAGTGAAAATTTAAGGCAGAGATAGATAGATAGATTCTTGATTAGTACGGGTGTCAGAGGTTGTGGGGAAAAGGAGGGTGAATGGGGTTAGGAGGGAGAGATAGATGATCAGCCATGATTGAACAGGCTTGATGGGCTGAATGGCCTAATTCTGGTCCTATTACTTATGATCTTATGATTTTATGAGACACTCCCACTAAAATGTTTTAACACAGAGAAGCAATCACCATTTGAAGCAAGCAGTCACTGTAACATAGACAATGCAGGGGGAAAATTACAAGGTATTGAAAGGAGTTTGTAAGTTCGTCCTGTGACTGCCTGGGTTTTCTCTGGATGATCTGGTTTCCTCCATGCAGGTTTATAGGTTAATTGGCCTCTGTAAATTGTCCCTCGTGTGTAGGATAGAACTAGTGTACTGCTGCCAGTGCGGACTCAGTCGGCCGAAGCACTTGTTTCTGCACTGTATCTCTGAACTAAACAAAACTTCTGCTAAGGTGAATGCAGCAGACCTATGTAATTTTGAATTGAGTTCCCATTGTTTTAGCATGTTGCTCCTGTCACTAGAACAGGAACTACTTGTAAATTGTTCAGAGCTTTAAGTTCCTTGGCATTTATATTACCAAGGACCTGTCATGCACCAACCACGTTGATGCAACAGCCAAGAAGGCACACCAACACCTCTACTTCCTGAGGAGACTGAATACATACTGGCATCTCAAGTTCAAGTTCAAGTGAGTTTATTGTCATGTGTCCCTGATAGGTCAATGAAATTCTTGCTTTGCTTCAGCACACAGCACATAGTAGGCATTGACTACAAAACAGATCAGTGTGTCCATATACCATATATAAATATATACACACATGAATAAATAAACTGATAAAGTGCAAATAACAGATAATGGGTTATTAATGATCAGAGTTTTGTCCGAGCCAGGTTTAATAGCCTGATGGCTGTGGGGAAGTAGCTATTCCTGAACCTGGCTCCTGTACCTTCTACCTGAAGGATAGCAGGGAGATGAGTGTGTGGCCAGGATGGTGTGGGTCTTTGATGATATTGCCAGCCTTTTTGAGGCAGTAACTGCGATAAATCCCCTCGATGGGAGGAAGGTCAGAGCTGATGATGGACTGGGCAGTGTTTACTACTTTTTGTAGTTGTCCAATGACAATTCTAAACTTCTACACAGGCACCATGGAAAGCATACAGTCGGGTTGCGACACAGCTTGGTTTGGGAACAATTCTGCCCAAGGCCGCAACAAATCACAGAGAGTTGTAGATATAATCCATTGCATCACAGACCAGACTCCCCACCATTGAATCTACCTATGCCAAGCTGCCTCGGAAAAGCAGCAAACATAATCAAAGACCTATCTGACCCTGGTCATTCCTTGTTCTCCCTGCTCCCATAAGGCTGAAGGACAGAAGCTTGAAAACAGTACCACCAGATTCAGGAACAGCTTCTTCCCCTCTACTGTCTACTTCTGGGCTGTACTTTCCATAAGCTGGGGGACTGTCCAAATCACCTCCTCTACCCCATTGAGGACATTGAGCTTCATCTATGGAACTTGCGCTTCATTGTGCTGCAATGATGAAAACTATATTCTTCATTCTGTTTCTTCCCCTTTGCTCCATCTATTATACCTGAGTCTGAACTGATTGAATTTATGTATAATATATCTGACCTGTTTGGACAGCATGCAAAAACACAAAAATAATAAACCTAAGCTTAAACCTAAACCTAAAGTGACTGGAATTGATTTGAGTTCCATTTGTCCTGACTTTCAAGAAATGAATCTGCTCCATCACAACATGGCATCAGATGGATGCTTGTCTTCCAGCACCGACAAAGTGGGCTGTCGGGCCTGTCCCATGCTGTATGGCAAATCAAAGAGAGACAAAAAGTGCTGCAGTTACTCAGCAGGTCAGGTCAGTGGAGAAAAAGGATGGGTGACGTTTTGAGTCGGGACCCTTCTTCAAATCAATATCTCCATCTCAAGAATCTGCTTGGCCTCTTCATACTATTCACCCTTTTCTACCTCCAACCATCTCACCCCCTCCTTCTTTTGTGGTTGGTAATTTTTGCTTTCCCTAACTATGTTTTATTGTGTATTATCTGGCACAATGCTGCCATTTCTTCATTTCTTCCGGTGGGCATTTTTGACTAACTGCGGTGTGAATTTTGCCAGTTCCTTGTTGATAAGTATGCTTGCTGAATGCTTTTTCGTTCTGGTAAGTAAAATGTTTTGGTGTATTGTCTCCAGCTACCTTTGCTGAGGGAACAATCAATGATATTTTATTTAATCTAGAAAGAAGTACTGTCTCCTGGATTCCTTTAGGATATGCGATGGTGGTATCTAGGAACATGGTGTTTGAGCCGTTAACTCTTTGATAGATTTCAGGCACTATTTGTTATTTCCATTAATTAGGAACATAGAGCGAGGTTAGATTCCTGAATGTAGTTGATGCCATCCTTTATCCTGGAGGTACCACTGCTTTGTTAGAAACACTCTGGCTCTTTATTTTAATATATTCACCAGCAAATAGCTATCTGTGCCTGGGTTATATGTCACTGAACTGCATAATGATTATTCCTTGCCAAGTGAAATGAGTGAGTTTCATTCCAAGTGAATGGGATTTGATAAGTCATGTTTCTGAGACACATTTCAATCTGTGTATTACTCGCTGTGTAATTTGTTTCGGTTATCTCTGGCTCACTTGAGGTCGAGTGTTATCCGTCACAGATATATTATCTTCTATATTGGACAGTACAACCTGGTTACTGACCTGGTTGCATCACACATCTGACTCTGGAATCCACATGATTGTCATAAACCATTTGTGTTTTTTGTGCTCACTGAGATTAATGCTTTGTAGTATGTTGTAAGCATCCTTACATGCAGTGTAACACCCTACAAGCTGTCTACACTCTCACATGTAATGATTTAATTAGTGCTGAAGATAGGGACATTGCCTTTTTAACCAAAGTCCCGGGGGACCGGTTTGGTAGTCATTTGGAGTTATGTTCGCCAGCCCAAGAATATAGTGTATGAGGTCTGCTGCCCATCTCATTTGAGGTGGGGATGTTATTGAAGATGACACTTTGCTAAATAGATTTTTTTATGTGGCTGACCCTGGTGTTGGTCACTTGGTCCCAGTGGACTCCGTTCTCTGACAATGGAACTGACAAGTCTTGTCAAAGGTCAACCTGTAAATACAAGGCAGCACCCCCCGAGCTTCCAATCTGACCCCTGCCCCTTTAAACTGAGGAGATGAGGTATTTGCGAATGTTTGGAAATGCCTTTTGGAAATTACAAGCTTTGCCTCCTTAGATTGGAAGATTTATTTCTGATTTTCGCTTTGTTGATAAAGGTCAATTCTTGTTTTTATTCCTTCACTGTCCCGCCTGCACCGAACCCCGTCACAGTGCAGGCCTTGTCCCAATGATGCTCTGTAAATGGATGCATAAGCAAATCATTCCAAGAGGCCCCTGTCCCTATTTCCCTTTTCTTTCCAACTTCCTCATTTGGTGCAAATGAGCAAGATTGGGAATCACTGCAGGATTGGGAGCGATCTCCCAGCCTCCATGAAACACATGTCAATTCCAACTTAATACAGAATTGCTTAATCGGCAAATTCAGGAAGAAAGTAAAGAACATCAGTGAATCTAACGCCAACTTGCACTAGCTAGCACCAATAAGTCGGAAATACGATCAAAATCTACTCATAGAGGTAAGAACAAACTTAAAATGACAGTTTTATCAAGAAGGCCATATTAGAGGTCACAAATATGGGCTGGTCGCTTAATAAGGGCAGCACAATAGCACAACTAGTGGAGCTACTGCCTCAATCCTCACCCCCAGCGTTGCCTGTGTGGAGTCTACACGATTATTTTCTCTGTCGTCATGGGTTTCCTCCAGGTGCTCCTGTTTTCTCCCCCACCCCATTGTAAATTGCCCCTAGTGTGTAGATGAGTGGTGGAATCTGGGGAAAGTTGATGGGAAAGTGCGGAGAATAACACTTCTGCAAGGAAGGATTGATGCTTGATGTGGACTCCGTAGGCCGAAAGACTTGAGCTCTGCCACTTTATGACTCCAAATCCATTAGTTAAAGAAGTTTTTAAACATTCAACTGATTACCCAGAACGTGGGGTGACTTCAGGTGAAGGCAAGATTTGTTAACAGGAAGTCAAAGGGACAGAAATGGTGTTGTCCCTTGGCCTAGATAGGGTAGATGGTCTGAATCTTTCTCCATGCTACGGGTTATCAAAAATAAGGGGACATAGATTTAAGCTGAGTGGAAGGAGTTTTAAAAAGGTTTTTAGGGGAGTTTTTTTTTCACCAGGAGAGTTGATGTGTCTGGAACTGGCGGCCAATAGTGGAATCATAGAAAATACATAGAAAATAGGTGCAGGAGGCGGCCATTCAGCCCTTCGAGCCAGCAACGTGGTACAATCAGATACAATGACTATATTTGGGAGACATTTAGACAAGCACCTAAATAGGCAATGCTTTGAAGGACATGGTCCTAACGCTGGGAATCAGAATGAATGTAGATGGTCAAAAATGTAGATGGTTCAGCTGCCTTTCCTTGGATCCCATGCAATCTAACCTTCCAGAGCAGCCTACCATGCAGAACCCTTTTTAATGCTTTGCTGAAGTCCATCAAAATCTACAGCACTGCCCTCATCTATGTTTTTGGTCATGTCTTCCAAAAACTCAATCAGATTTGTGAGACATGACTTCCCATACGCAAACCCATGCAGACTTGCCCGAATCAGCCTTTGTCCATCTAAATCCCTGTATATCTACCCTTTAGAATACTCTCGAGTAACTTTACAACTACAGATGCTCACTGGCCTGTAGTTCCAAGAATTTTCCCTGCTGCTCTTCTTGAATAGAGGTACAACATTCGCCACCCTCCAGTCTTCTGGCACCTCTCCTTTATTTAGGACCAAAATTTCCTCTCTGGTTTCCCACAATGACCTTGGATATGGACCTGATGTGCTACAATGTTGAGAACTATATTATGCACTCTGTATCTTCCCCTTTGTTCTATCCATCCATCCATCCATCCATCCATCCATCCATCCATCCATCCATCCATCCATCCATCCATCCATCCATCCATCCATCCATCCATCCATCCATCCATCCATCCATCCATCCATCCATCCATCCATCCATCCATCCATCCATCCATCCATCTATTGTACTTGAATTTAACTTGATTAGAACTTGCATGGTATATCTGATTCATTCTAGTATAACATGCAAAACAAAGCTTTTCACTTCGACTTGGCAATAATAAACATATATAAATATATATATATAGGCAGTGTTTGGAAGGATATGGGAAAATTGCAGACCAATGCAAGTTGCCCAGAAGGTCAATTTGGTTGGCATGGACAAGTTAGGCTAAAGGGCTTGTTTCCGTACTACATAGCTCTGTGACACATTGACTGTCAATCGGTTTACCCTAACATGCACTGACATTTTACTATGCAGGGGCAGTGTCTAAAGGGCCTGTCCCACCAGCATGCGATAGCATGTGTCTAGCGCGACCAAACGTGGTCACTTGAGGCGTACGGCCTCGCGAGGCCGGTCCCACTTCGATTGGCGAAAGCGTATGGAGTTGTGCGGGGCTGGTCCCGACATCACGCAGGGCTCCAAAAATCATGCACTGTCCGAAAATATCGCGCGACAACGGCCTGTCGGCCCGCAGCCGCATTGAGGCCGTACGCAGCGCCTCGACTGGCGTATGCAGCATCTTGACGTCGTACGCAGCGTCTTGACATCATATGTAGCGTCTTGTCGGCGGCGTTGCGCGATAACGTCACCGCCCGGCGTGCCGTTGCGTGATGACGTCACCGCCCGATGCTGTGCGACGTCCAAATTCAGTAGGCACGCCTCCTGCCCAGCTGGTTGGTGAGTATGATGTCGGGACCAGCCCCGCACAACTCCATACACATCCGAATTGGGACCGGCCCCACGAGGCCGTATGCCTCAAGCGACCACGTTTGGTCGCGCTAGACGCATGCAATCGCATGCTGGTGGGACAGGCCCTTAAGTCCGAACTGACTGCAGCTATTGTCAACAATTAAAACTGTGAGGAGGATGCTATGAGAATGCAGGGTGACTTGGATAGGTTGGGTGAGTGAGCAGATGCATGGCAGATGCAGTTTAATGTGGATAAATGTGAGGTTATCCACTTTGGTAGCAAAAACAGGAAGGCAGATTATTATATAAATGGTGTCAAGTGGAAAAAGAGGAAGTACAATGCGATCTGGGGGACCGTGTTCATCAGTCAATGAAAGTAAGCATGCAGATACAGCAGGCAGTGAAGAAAACAAATGTCATGTTAGCCTTCATAACAAGAGGTGCTGAGTATAGGAGCAAAGATGTCCTTCTGCAGTTGTATAGGGCCCTAGTGAGACCACACCTGGAGTATTGTGTGCAGTTTTGGTCCCCTAATTTGAGGAAGGACATTCTTGCTATTGAGGGAGTGCAGCGTGGGTTTACAAGGTTAATTCTCAGGATGGCGGGACTGTCATATGCTGAGAGAATGAAGCGGCTGGGCTTGTACACTCTGGAGTTTAGAATGATGAGAGGGGATCTTATTGAAACATATAAGATTATTAAGTGTTTGGACACGCTGGAGGCAGGAAACCTGTTCCCAATGTTGGGGGAATCCAGAACTAGGGGCCACAGTTTAACAATAAGGGGTAAGCCATTTAGAATGGAGACGAGGAAACAGTTTTTCACACAGAGAGTCATGAGTCTGTGGAATTCTCAGCCTCAGAGGGCAGTGGCGGCAGGTTCTCTGGATATTTTCAAGGGAGAGCTAGATAGGGCTCGAAGGGCTGAATGGCCTACTCCTGCACCTATTGTCTATTGTCTGTTGTCTAAAACATATTTATCTGTCATTTATCTGTGAAGCTGCTGGGTGAAATCATTTGAAATCTAAACCCTATTCTCACCCCCCCCCCCCCCCCCCCCCCCCAATCTGTGTATGCTGGCACCTCACTAAGAGTCATAGAGTCATACTCTTCGGCCCAACTTGCCCACACCGGCCAACTTGTCCGACTAGTCCCATCAGCCTGCATTTGGCCCATATCCCTCTAAACCTGTCCCATCCATGTACCTGTTTAAATGTTTCTTAAACGTTGCGATAATCCCTGCCTCGACTACCTCCTCCGGCAGCACATTCCATACACATACCCCCCTTTGTGTGAAAAAGATACTCCTCGGGTTCCTATTAAATCTTCCTCCCCCCTTATGCCAAAACTCTAGCAGGGAAATTTTAACTGCACAATTAATAAAATGGATGACAGGGCATTGGCAGCTTGGTTTACGAATCGACTAAATTTTATTCCCATTGATTTCCGCTTCACACTTTAGCACAAATTATGAACGTACCTCTTTGAATTCCCTCTACCTCATTCATGGAGGTAACTTTAAGATCTCCAGCCGTACAACCACAGTTTAGCAGGCATAGGACCCGCAGACAAGCACAGTAGTAGCCAATAAATCCAACTAGCTCTCCAGAGTTATCTATCCATTACCCATACAGCTCAGTAAACGTACCATGTATCTTCAGTGATTGATCGTAATCCACGGTGCATTTAGAGAGATACAATGCATCTTAAACAAATAACAATGTCGACAACAACAATTTTTTATTTACTATTGGTCAATGAATTACTTCTCTAAGAACGTTTATTCATCATTCTTTTATTGTCTCAATCTGTGTTTAGGGCTTAATATTCTGCTAGTATATCATGAAGTGAGCAAGAGAATGCAAAGAAAAATCAATGTGAGGGAGTAAAAATGGCTTCTTAAAGTTCATTATTTCATTCAATAAATTGCAGTGTCAATGAATGTCTTACAATGCGGCACTTCAATTGGAAGCAGAGTTTCACTGAAATGATGAAATTGATCACACTGATTCCACTGAAACTTATGCACCATTTCAATTATTACCTTGCTCAAGGGGCACAGTGGGGAATGCTTTAACTCTGCACTCCTTGGATGTCAGGGAGTTGGGTCCATGGCTGCAATCTACCACCTAGTCCGTTCCTAGTTTTAAGCATAAAGTACTGAAGGGACTCAGCGGACCAGGCAGCATCTGTAGAGTGAAATGGACAGATGACGTTTCTGGTCGGGACACTTCTTCAGACTCAAGGAGGATACAGTTAGTAAATTTGCAGGTGACACTGAAATCGGAAGTATCAGAAGGTTGTCAAAAATTCTAGCAAGATCCTGCTCAGTTGCGTTAAGTGGGTCGAGTGTTGGGAAATTATGTTCCATTCAGATAAATGTGAGGTATTGCATTTTTGGAAGTCAAAGCAGGGAAGGACCTTCACAGTGAATGGTAGGGCCTTGGGAATGTTCTAAAGCTGAGGGACCTAGGAGTGCAAGCACATGCATCGCTGAAAGTGGCGTTACTAGTAGTTATGGTGGTGAAGAAGGCATTTGGATATTGGCATTCATCAGTCAGGGCAATGAGTACAGGAGTTGGGACATCATGTTTCAGTGTACAAGACGTTGGTGAGGCCGCACTTGTAGTATTGTGTTGGTCACCTTGCTGCAGGAAAGATGCTATTAAGCCGGAAAGAATGCAAGGAAGCGTTTGAGAATGTTGCCAGACTCGCGAGCCTGAGTTATAGGGAAAGGTTGGGAAGGCTGGGACATTAATCCTTTCAGCATAGGAAACTGAAGGGTGACCTTATAGAGGTGTATAAAATCATTAGGAGCATTTGGGGCAAATGCATAAATCTTTTTCCCAGGGAAGTGGAATCAAAAACTAGAGGGCTTAGGTTTAATGTGAGGAGAAAATTTGACAGCTATTTGAAGGGAAACATCTTCACACAGTTGATAGTGCGTATATAGAACAAGCTGCCAGTGAAAGTAGTTGAGGCAGGTTCAATAACAATATTTAACATACATTTGATTAGGAACAATGATATAGAGGGATAGAAGGATATGTCCCTTTTCGGACATGTAGGACCTGCTCAGATGGACATCTCGGTCGGCATTGTCGAATTGTGTGGGAAAACCTATTCCTGTATGTGAGTTTAAAGAGAGAGAGAGAGAGAGAGAGAGAGAGAGAGAGTGAGAGAGAGAGTGAAAAAAACAATTGCATCCCCAGTGCACTTGCATGTACACGCCAGAGGTTATGGAACTAGAATTTATCTCTCCATGTCCCATTTGGAGTTCAGAGCTTGTCAAAAGAACCTTGAATTTTTATCATTGGCTGTAAATTAACAAGTGTTACCGCACAAGCAATAAATTTATTTCTCAACATAAATAGACCCGGTGAGGTCTAGGTTTTAAAATCAATGGAGAGGATTTGGAGGCATTCCTTGTGTTAAGGCCAAAGAAGATCGCTGTGTTTAATGGCTAAAGGCAAACTTGAACTACAGTATATTTTAATTATTGAAGGGCACACTAGAACTAGGCCAAGTAGCTCCTCAAACCGAATCCACTTAATGGAATGTAAGCATACAGAATCCAAGCACTTGGTAGGAATTGGGGATATTTCAAATTCAACTAAAACATTGTGTGGAAGAAGGCCAAACTGAAATGATCCTGCTGAGGTCTCTAAGCTGTAGAAACAAAGAACTGCTGATGCTAGTTTCAAAAAAGGACACATAACGCTGGACATTTTCTTCTCAGCTGTTATCAGGCAACTGAAACATCCTACCAACAACTAGAGAGTAGTCCTGAGCTACTGTCTACCACATTGGAGACCCTCGGACTATCTTTGATCGAATTTTACTAGACTTTATCTTGCACTAAACATCATTCACGTTATTCGATTTATCATGTATCTGTACACTGTGGCTGGTTCAATTGTAACCATGTCTTGCCTTTCCACTGACTGGTTAGCATGCAACAAAAGCTTTTCACTGTACCTCGGTACACGTGACAATAAACTAAACTAAAGAGTAACTCGGCGGGTCCGGCAGCATCTCTGGAAAATGTGTATAGGTGATGTCTTGGGTCGTGGGCCCTTCTTCAAACTCTTAGAACATGATCGCAGAGCAGGAGAGCAGCAAGAACCACAGAGGGGGAGCAATGAGAGAGGGTCTTTGCAACATGGTCGTGGAGTAGTATCTAAGCTGTTGGAGCAAGTGTCAGGCTTGATATGTTCTTTTTTGTTTCTTCATGACGTACATTTATGGCCTTTAAATACATCCTTTAATCCATGCTGCTCACATCTCCTGAATGATGCAGCCACTTCAAAGGTTAAGTGAAGCTTGGCCCTTTGTCGCCTGGCGCCAACTATCCACAAAGACAAACACTTGGGAAATTGAATATCCCTCATATTCCACTTTGGTAACTTACAACTCAACAATATGAGCAATCATTTCTCAAATTTTAGATAACTAGCCTTACCCCCCCACCTCCCCCCTCCACCCCCCTCCGCCACCCCTCTATTTTCTAGATGCACACTTGTTCCCCTTTCCCCTCATATCCCGTCCTCTTCCACCTGGCCATTTAATACCTCTTCTCTCCGTATCTCATTATCACATCTTCTTTTGTCTTTTCAACTCTGGCCTTTGTCCATTCATCCTCCAATCACCCCCTCCCCCACCCCTCTCACGTATATCCACCTAACTCTTGCCAGGTATTGTCCCGCCCCCACTACTACAAACAGTCTGAGGAAGGATCCCGACAAAATCCTATCCCTGTTCTCCTATCCATGTTCTCCAGAACAGACTCCCATCTCGGGCAGCACAGTGGTGCAGCTTTTGACTGGCATGCAAAACAAAGCTTTTTCACTGTACCTCGATACATGTGAAAATAATGACCGCAAGCCTAAATCTAAGCCATGCACAGCGCCGCAGTCTGACCCACTGTTAGTCAAACACTGTGCTTTTTTAAAAATTAAACCAGCATCTGAAGTTCCTTGAGCTTACATGGAAAATTAGGATCAGTTCAGGTGTTTGGGCATCAAAATCTCAGCAAACTAACTTTATGGAGTTCTTATATAATTGGCAAGTCGGCACATAATTCTCTTTCTGCCTTCTGCACCACTCTACTCTGCTTTAAGTCTCAGCTAAAAAACGTACATTATAAATCACGCATCTATTCAGGCAGCCTGGAGTGTACATAACTGATTCACCGGGATGGTGCTTGAGATTGAGGAGAGGTTGGCTCGGTTGGCTTTGTGTTCTATGGAGCGAAGGAGGCTGAAGGCTGACCTGATTGAGGAATAAAGGTTATGATGGACATCGTTAAAGCGATAGTAGGAAGCTTTCATGCAGAGCGGAAATGTCTAAAACCAATAGTTGTAGGGTTGGGGTAAGGCATTAGAAAGTATTGGAATCTACAACACTCGGTCTGACAGGTGGGTACTCACATAACATTTAAGAATTATTGAGATGAGCACTTGAATCAGCAAGGCAGCTACCAAGTGCTGGTGAATAGGATGAAAATAGATAGTTAATTGATAGGTGTCCCTGGAAGTAGTGGGCCGAAAGGCCTGATCTGTGCTCTGCGGCTCCATGTCTAAAATCTCCTTTGGCTCAGTGTCAGTTTTAATCTGAACATAGAAACATAGAAACATAGAAAATAGGTGCAGGAAAATAGGTGCACCGCCATTCAATATGATCATGGCTGATCATCCAACTCAGTATCCTGTACTTGCCTTCTCTCCATACCCCCTGATCCCTTTAGCCACAAGGGCCACATCTAACTCCCTCTTAAATATAGCCAATGAACTGGCCTCAACTACCTTCTGTGGCAGGGAATTCCAGAGATTCACCACTCTCTGTGTGAAAAATGTTTTTCTCATATCGGTCCTAAAAGATTTCCCCCTTATCCTTAAACTGTGACCCCTTGTTCTGGACTTCCCCAACATCGGGAACAATCTTCCTGCATCTAGCCTGTCCAACCCCTTAAGAATTTTGTAAGTTTCTATAAGATCCCCCCTCAATCTTCTAAATTCTAGCGAGTACAAGCCGAGTCCATCCAGTCTTTCTTCATATGAAAGTCCTGCCATCCCAGGAATCAGTCTGGTGAACTCTAGAGCCGCAGCGTGGGGGTGCAACTTTTGGATGGCATGCAAAACAGAGTTTTTTCACTGTACCTTGATACAAGTCATAATAATGAATCGAAGCCGAAATCTAAACCATGCACAGTGCCGCAACACTCCTGACTACGGGTGCTGTCTGTACGGAGTTTGTACGTTCTCCCTGTGACTGTATGGGTTTTCTACCAAGCTGCTCCAGTTTCCTACCACATCCCAAAGACGAGCAGCTTTGTAGGTTAATTGGCTTCTGTAAATTGTCCCTCGTGTGTAGGATAGAACTAGTGTATGGGGTGATCTCCGGTTGGCGTGGACCCGGTGGGCCGAAGGGCCTGTTTCCACGCTGTATCTCTCAACTAGTCTCCGCTGGAGCTCCTTGAAATGTTTTACTACCTTAAAAACGCTATATAAATACAAATATTTGCTGCATTTGTTACTGCATCAACCACTATACAGATACGAGGACACTATTATAACCAACATATAACATCTGATTCTACACGGAGTCTCTCTGTCTCAGCCAAGCTGGCTCCACTCCCACTGAGCTCACTACCTGAGGGAAGGAGGGATTGCAAAGAACTGCATCTCCAACAGTTCCCCCTCAGGCAGGCTGTCCATCCCCTCTCGCTCTGACCAGACTCCGATTGCATTGCAGAGCTGGATATAAATAAATAATCAGGAGGGATTTTTTAAATTTAAAATGAGTTTCTAAGAACTGCCAAGCCACAGGTAAATTGAGGCATTTCCGATATCCCTTAAACACCTCTGACAATTCAGCACTGTCTTCCTCTCATGTTTCTTTTACCATGTCTTCATTCCTCCGTTGCCCACAGGAACCTGGGCTATGATTGATGGTGCAGCTTGTCACAACAGCAAGCACCACAGGGAAACAGGGAAGTATATGTTTCATATCTTGTCCTATTAAAGCGATGGCATCCATTTTGTCGGCTTGTATTGGTTTATTTATAGCAAATATTTATGTAACGCAGTCAATCGGTAGAGTATCTTTATGTCTCTATTTTCTTCTTTGTGCTTTTTTAAATTAATTCACATCTGTGAACTGGACCTTGCTTGTTTTCTTTGCGTGAAACAGACTGAAATGGAATGTAAACATAGAAACATAGAAAATAGGTGCAGGAGTAGGTCATTCGGCCCTTCGAGCCTGCACCGCCATTCAATATGATCATGGCTGATCATCCAACTCAGTATCCTGTACCAGCCTTCTCTCCATACCCTCTGATCCCTTTAGCCACAAGGGCCACATCTAACTCCCTCTTAAATATAGCCAAGTATGATTTAACTTAAAGGGAACTTCTGCCCTACAATTCTCTTTCATTTTCTGTTGAAGGCAAATGCCTCATGGTGGAATATTTTCAACAGGTGTTGGTAACCTCCCTTATTTCAGTCCAATGGTCATTCCTCATATTTAGTTTACTTAATATTCACATGTACCGAGGTCCAGTGAAAAGCTTCTGTTGTGTGCTAACCAGTCAGCGTAAATTCAATTCAATTCAATTCAACTTTATTGTCATTGCACAGATACAAGTATGGGTACAACGAAATGCAGTTTAGCGTCAGTCCGTAGTAATAGTGCAATATAGAAATAAAAATACAGAATAAGCAAACAATGTGGACGGAGAGACTGGAGAAATCTATCGGCGGGACTCCGAGTTCAGCAATGTGATAGTGTTGTTGTAGAAGCTGTTCATCATCCTACTAGTACGAGACCTGTACAATAGTACACTACATGATTAAAATCAAACCATTTACAGTGTACAGATATAATAATAATAATAATAATAATAATAATAATAATAATAATAATAATAATAATAATAATAATAATAATAATAATAATAATAATAATAATAATAATAATAATAATAATAAACCTTATTACGGACTCGAGGTCCAGACAAGGGGCAACATTACATAAAAATGCATTGCATATTAAAAAATATCATATATCAAGTACATATAAAATCTTAGTATATCACATAAAAGCATCATAAATTATATATTTTTTAAAACACGATACATGAATTAAAAATCCAGATTAAAAGAATGATCAATGTCCTACAACGAGACAACGATACCAGTGTCTCCACATTATCTACATGATAAAGGGAATAATGTGAATAATGTTTAGTGCAAGATAAAGTCTAGTGAAGTCCGATTAATGATAGTCCAAAGGGTCTCCAATAAGGTAGATAGTAGCTCAGGACTGCTCTCTAGTTGTTGATAAGATTGTTCTGTCGCCTGATAGCAACTGGGAAGAAAGTCCCTGAATCTGAAGGTGCGTGTTTTCACACTTCTATACCTTTTACAAACATCACCATCATTGCCCACATGGAAATCATCATTAAGTCCCTGTTCCAGTAAAAAGAATGATCAGCCATGGTTATCACTCCTGGCTGTTGTCAGGTGACTGGTGGTTGAGAAGTAGTGGGAAACTGAGAGACCACTTATGGCTAAATTGTCTATTGGTTTAGGCTTAGGTTTAGATTTAGATTTAGATTTAGGTTTATGTTTAGGTTCTTTGTTATCACGTGTACCGAGGTACAGGGAAAAAGCTTTGTTTGGCGTGCCATCCAAACAGATCAGATATACTATACATAAATGCAATCAAATCAAACTTAAATGCAAAAGATAGAGCAAAGGGTAAGATGCAGTGCAGAATATTGTTCTCATTATTGTAGCGCATCAGTTCCATAGACAAAGTCCAATGTCCACAATGGGGTAGTGGTGAATCGGACATTACCCTTGCTTATGGAAGGATCGTTCAAAAGCTTGATGATGTTTGTCGTCTAGATTAATCAGTACCTTCGAGATGGGGAAAAAAATTCAAGGCCTCTGCTGTATCCAAACCAATGTTCAGAAATCTCATGACATCTGTTTTTCATCACCAAAATAGTAACACATATGGGGTGAATTCTAAATTAGGATCCCCCCACCCCCCAAAAAGAAAATGTAAAATTAATTTAAAAAATGATTATTCTATCAATCAAGGTAGGACCTTAGTTGAAGTTACAGAATGATGAAAGGCTGTACTGCATAGCAATGGTGTGGATGTGGATTTGGAAAAGATGTCTTCTACTGGCACAGTAGAGCCCAACACATTACAGAGCAGCACACACCAGCACATTGCAGAGTGGTGCAAACCAGTACATCACAGACCAGCACACACCAGCACACACCAGCACACACCAGCACACACCAGCACACACCAGCACATTGCTATGCCTCACAGACCAGCACATCACAGAGCAGTACAAACCAACAACACTGGTGGCCCTCTATCATCAGTCCCACCCTTACTGTCTCGCAGAAAGCGGAGATTTTTAATAGCTTTTTCTTTCTTTTAAAATCCGGATTACAAAACATGGGGGGGGATCGTCCCCCACCTGTCAAAACATGGAGGAACGTGTCCCCCCTGTCCCCCCCGGGATTTCCGCCCCATGCTGGTGGGAGAGTCTAGGACCAGAGGTCATAGCCTCAGAATTAAAGGGCGCTCTTTTAGAAAGGACTTGAGGAAGAACTTCTTTAGTCAGCAGGTAGTTAATCTGTGGAACTCATTGCCACAGAGGGCTGTGGAGGCCAAGTCAGTGGATGTTTTTCAGGCAGAGATAGACAAATTCCTGTTTAGAATGGGAGTCAAGGGTTAAGGGGAGAAGGCAGGAAAATGGGATTAGGAGGCGGAGATCTGCATGATTGAATGGTGAAGTGTACTCGAGGGGCCGAATGGCTTAATTCTACTCCTATGACTTGTGACCTTGTGAACTTGTGGTGGATTCAGCCCTGTCCATCATAGGCACAGCCTGCCCCACCATTAACAGGGTTTCCATGATGAGCTGCCTCAGTAAGGCGGCATCTATCGTCAAGGACCCACACCCATCTGGACCTTGCCCTCTTCTCAAAGAAATTGCCCAACCTGACCTCCCGAATGGGCCTCAGAGCACTTGACCAGGAGATGCGGAGAAGCAGCTATGACTGGCACAGTAGAGACCCACAGAACATCACAGAGCAGTACATCACAGACCGGCACACCCCAGCACATTGCTATGCAGTACAGACCAGCAGATCACAGAGCGTGCAAACCAACAGCACAGCACAGCACATCACTGACCAGCACAGATCAGTAGGTCACAGAGCAGCCCAGACTAATATGTGAGTATATACATGACACAAAATAAGAAATGGGACGTAACTAGAACACGTTGCTCTTTAAAATTTAAAGGGAATTATTGGAAATAATGGAAACCACAAACAATCCAGATTATAATCCTACTTCAGACCAGGAGATGGCAAGAGTAATATATGTTTCTTTATTTCTCAACCAGTCGCGGAGTCATAAAGCGTGGAAACAGGTCATTTGGCTTAACTTGCCCACACCGACCAACATGCCCCATCTACACTAGTCCCACCTGCCTGCATTTAGCCCATATTCATCTAAACCTATCCTATCCATGTATCTGTCATCATGTTTCTTAAACATTGTGATAGTACCTGCCTCAACTTCCTGCTCTGCCAGCTTGTTCCATACACCTACCACCCTTTGTGTAAAAAAAAATTACCCCTCAGGTAACTTAAATCTTTCCCCCCTCACCTTGAATCTATGTCCGCATAGGCTGAGAAGGAATTCTAAAGCACTTAAATTTAGACTTAAGTTCAAGCATAAAACTGTAGCAGTTGGAAAACTGGTTTCCAGTGATAAATTGGATCCAGTTAGAAGCACTGTGCCTTAGATTCTGACTCAATCCTCACCCTGATATCAGCCATGATCACATTAAATGGCGGTGCTGGCTCGAAAGGCCGAATGGCCTACTCCTGCACCTATTGTCTATTGATATCTTGAAACAGTTTCGTCAAAACTATGCATCATCTCTGCTTCTCCCAGCACAGATACTCCATGTACAGCAAGAACAACGTTCACCTTCATGACATTGCCCCACTCGGTCTCAGATCACCTCTTCTCCTGCTGAAACCTCCATCCCCACCTTTGTTAACTTGACATTTGCCGATACATTTATTCACAGGGCAGCCTCTCATTCTGCACTCTTCATAAACATGAGCTTATCTAAAAAGCATCATGTACTTAGACCTGTTCACACAACCTGTCACCAGCCAGGAATAGCTCCTGACCATTAATGCGGCAATTGTAAAATTCTCATGCTAGTTTTTAAATCCCTCCTTGCTTTTAACAATCCATCACTAAACCTTTCCCTGGACTACAACTCCTCAAACTCTTCATATTTCTCTACTTATGAGCTTCAGTACTTCCTCTGTTTGTTAATAGCACCATATGTGGAGGTATCTTCAAATGCCTTGGCCCTTCATGTTCGGATTCTCTCCTTAGACCTTTCTTCCTCTCTTTCTTTCTCCCATAAGCACCATGACGTACACTAAGTTTAGGTTAGCTGAACCACTTACCTCTTTATGCCACATGGAGCGAATTTTGCTCGATGATTACTCAAATGATGGGACCTTGTTACTACATTACAAAAATGCAAATAATTGTTGTAGCAGTATGTTAAGATGCCGCAGTTGCTTGATGTCAAACCATTATGAAGAATAATGGAACGTGAAGCAGAGATAAGGATTTACACACTTCTTAGTTTAGTTAACAGCGGGGAAACAGACCCTTTGGCCCACCGAGCCCATGCCAACCAGTGATCACCCGTACATTAGTTCTATCCTACACGTCAGGGACAATTTTACTGAAGCCAATTAACCTACAAACCTCCACATCTTTGGGATATGGAAGGAAACCGGGGCACCTGGAGAAAACCGACATGGTCACAGGGTGAATGTACAAACTCTATTCAGACAGCACCCATAGTCAGGATCAAACCTGGGTCACTGAAACTGCAGGGCAGCAAATCTACCGCTGCACCAAGGTGCTGCCCCTGAGTTGTGGGAGATGAGATGGAGAAGGTAAGAAGATGCTTAATGGTGAATCATCTGGTCATGTCTTTGTGATATTAAGGGCAATATATGAATAACCTTTATTCCTGACCCTATAACAGTGAGGACAGAAAGCATATGAGTGATATGCATGGCACAATAGAAGAAACAGGATTTAACCAGAGCAGGCTGCTCTTTAAAATTTTAATGGAATGGTTGGAAATAATGGAAACCACAAGCAATCCAGACTATTATCCTACTTCAGGACAGGAGATGGCAGAAAGTAATATATTTTTCTTTATTTCTGAACCAGATAGCCCTGAGACTGAATTCCAAGGCACTGTGATTTAGCCTTAAGTTCAAGCATAGAAGGAGGTGCATTCAGCAAACATCTAGAGAATATAATATTTAACATACAGGGCTCGTCTGGTACAGGCAGCCCTCTCCTGAGCTTATTTATTTTCACAGTTGGAGCCACTCTTGTAGTCATAGATAAAATTCCCATTCCTGAACACCTGGGGCATGAGTCGGCAAGGAGGCTTGTCGGAATGGTTCGCTCAATCCATCAAATTGAAATGTGAAAGTCTCCTTTTACTCCTGGTCGTTGTGTGAAATGCGTTCACTGTCCTCGGCTCATCACAATTAATATTTGACCATTAGTTCTGCTGTTGTACCTCTTGAACAACACTACGTTTGAGGAGAGAGATGAGTGGTAGTGGAAGGAAGACATCTCTGCTTTAATTGTATTCATTTGTGTGATCATTTATGCAATAATGGACGGGAAAACATGAGCAAGGTTTGGAATGTCATGAAGTCAAATTCTAAAAATAAAATGACTGGTTAGCAATAAATTTTATTTTATTGCTCATCTAAAGGAACTAACCCTATTTGGAAAAAAGTCACAAAGTGCTGCCTGACCCGCTGAGTTCCCCCCGCACTTTATGTTTCACTCAAGATTGGTGCATGTGCAGTTCCTTGTACACCTTGCATTGTTCCACTGGCATTAAATTAACAAAGAATCTGAAGGAAATTAATAAAGTTCGGGGTGTCAGGGGTTATGGGGAGAAGGCAGGTGAATGGGGTTGAGAGGGATTTTTTTTATACTTCCAATTTAAACTGCCATAACTAGATTAGGGCAGAATATCAGTTGGGACATTCCCTGCTCCATATTACTTTCTCCAGTCTGAGATTTCAATACTTTTCAATACATTAATAAGGCAGTGCTGCATTTTGAAAGTCAGCATCTTTGGGATGAGATATCTTCTCAAGTGACAAAAGAGATCCCTTGTAATGTTGGCTTCCCCTCCTTCTTCCTCACTCAACATCAACAAGAAAATATGACCATTAGTCATATGACCCCATCCCCGACCTCTACCTCCGCTACATCGACGACTGCATTGGTGCTACCTCCTGCACCTACATACGACTCTCTGACTTCATCCATTTCACCACTAATCTCCATCCGGCACGCAAATACACCTGGACCATTTCCGACACTTCCCTACCATTTCTAGACCTCACTATCTCCATCGAAGGCGATAGACTTCTGACCGACATCCACTAAGTCTGAGTCTGAAGAAGGGTTTCGGCCCAAAACGTTGCCTATTTCCTTCGCTCCATAGATGCTGCTGCACCCACTGAGTTTCTCCAGCACTTTTGTCTACCTTTAGTCTATTGTTGTTTAATGGGTTCATGGAAATTACTTTACAAAGGCACAACTTTGTTGTAACTGTACCCCGAGTGACAAACTGTAGATTAGGTTATTGCCTCAGTATCGAATCTGGTGAATTTTCATTTCATGAAAGCAATGAAATGGAAGTCAGAAAACTTTCACAATGGATAAACCATCTCCACCACAAATCTCTGCTCATGCAAACATTAAAGTTATCCCTGTTTATTTTTAAACTCATGGACAGTGTTAGAGATTAGAGGGATTAGTGAAGTGGCTGTTGGTTTAAAAGACAATAAAGCGATAAAGGAGGAAGGTGAAGGACAGTGACACACTTTCATAGTGACCAATGCAATGAAAGAAAGAAGCATTGAATACAGCTGCGTTGCTGTGGTCAGGGCAGAACCGTGATTGGGGCAAGAAGTGGATGTGGCAATCTCTGTCAGGAATTGAAACTGTTCTGAATCGGAGCTATTAGTTTAGAGATACAACGGGGATACAGGCCCTTCAGCCCACCAGTCTGCGTCGACCAGCGACCCCCGTACACTAATACTATCCTACACACTAGGGACAATTTGCAATTTTTACCGAAGCCAGAAAACCCACATAGTCACGGGGGGAATGTACAAACTGCGTACAGGATCCTGGCGCTGTAAGGCAGCAACTCTCCCGCTGCGCCACCGTGCCGCACCAAAGAACATGGTTGATCAGAAGGTGGTAATAGCAGTTTTGAATAAATGAAAGACAGGTTGAGAATAAGTGTAGCTAATGATGTTTAGAAGTATTTTGAGCTGGTCAGGTGAAGCTGTGTGCTCAGGAGCAGGGTCTGGGAACAACTAATGCAACAGGCGGATGAACCATATGGACATGACCAGGAAAGAGGTCAAGAATGATGAAAGAGGATATAATCTCAAATAACTAAATGTAATTAATGTGCTTTATAGCTGGAACCTGATATCTTTGGATCAGGATTATGTTAGGATCAACAATTCTATTACATAATAGACCACTTAATCAAATTAATACAAATATAATCAAAATAATACATATGAAAAGCTATTTTCATTTGATCGCACAACTGAAATGACCTATGTTTTCTAGTTAAAACTTAGAAAATTGAATAGTGAAAAAACGGATTACATATTAGTCCTAGCATTTTGCTTTGTATTTGGTAATAGATAGATAGATAGATAGATAGATAGATAGATAGATAGATAGATAGATAGATAGATAGATAGATAGATAGATAGATAGATAGATAGATAGATAGATAGATAGATAGATAGATAGATAGATAGATATGCCTTTATTGTCATTCAGACCGAAGTCTGAACGAAATTGCAGCAGTCATACATATAATACAATAAAAAAAACAACAATAAACACATATTAACATCCACCACAGTGAGTCCACCCAGCATCTTCTCACTGTGATGAGTAAAATCTCTTGATACCAAGTCCAGCCTTTCCAATCTCTCTCCATGGATAAAGCCCTACAACCCAGGCAACATCCTAGTGAGTCATCTCTGCGCTCACACCAGCATAACTACATCCTTTCTATAATGCAGTGACTTGTAAGTAAGCATTTCATTGTTCCATTTTGGGACATATATGGCAATAAAACTCTCTTGACTCTTGACTAGAACTACGCACAATTACTCCAAATGCGGTTTAACCAGTATTTCATGAAGTTTTTACATAATGCCCCGATTTTTATATTCTATGACATGACCTTTGAAACACAGAAACATCGAAACATAGAAAATAGGTGCAGGAGTAGGCCATTTGGCCCTTTGAGCCAACACCGCCATTCAATATGATCATGGCTGATCATCCAAAATCAGTACCCCATTCCTGCTTTCTCTCCATATCCCTTGATTCCATTAACCCTAAGAGCTAAATCTAATTAGGCCTTAGAATTTGAGTACAGGAGCAGGGAGGTTCTACTGCAGTTGTACAGGGTCTTGGTGAGACCACACCTGGAGTATTGCGTACAGTATTGGTCTCCTAATCTGAGGAAATACATTCTTGCCATAGAGGGAGTACAGAGAAGGTTCACCAGACTGATGGATGTCAGGACTTTCATATGAAGAAAGACTGGAGAGACTCGGCTTGTACTCGCTAGAATTTAGAAGATTGAGGGGGGATCTTATAGAAACTTACAAAATTCTTGAGGGGTTGGACAGGCTAGATGCAGGAAGATTGTTCCCGATGTTGGGGAAGTCCAGAACAAGGGGTCACAGTTTAAGGATAAGGGGGAAAACTTTTAGGACCGAGATGAGAAAAACATTTTTCACACAGAGAGTGGTGAATCTGTGGAATTTTCTGCCACAGAAGGTAGTTGAGGCCAGTTCATTGGCTATATTTAAGAGGGAGTTAGATGTGGCCCTTGTAGCTAAAGGGATCAGGGGATATGGAGAGAAGGCAGGTACAGGATACTGAGTTGGATGATCAGCCATGATCATATTGAATGGCGGTGCAGGCTCGAAGGGCTGAATGGCCTCCTCCTGCACCTATTTTCAATGCTTCTATGTTTCTAACCCTCTCTTGAAAACATCCAGTGAATTGGCCTCCACTGCTTTCTGTGGCAGAGAATTCCACAGATTCATAACTCTCTGGGTGAAATATTTTTGGAAGGCACAATAGAAGCAAATGTAAGAAAAATAAAACATTCCCACATGACTGAGCAGCTGCAGGTTAAGTAAACCATGAATTAGATCAGTAAAAATCCTCCACTCTGCACAGAAAAGCTGGTAAAATATCAGCAACATTCTATTGTAATCTTTCACAACAGTTCTCGATTTTTCTTTTGGAAGCCCAGTGATCCCACTGTCTTCTTTTCAGATGATTATTGTGGGGAAATTTGATGACAAATATTTTCAAAATAAATCTGTGGGATAAAGAAAGATAACAGTGAGAGGAAAAGTGAAAGGAAGAATCGACAGACCAAAAGGGTGAAGAGAAATATTGAGAAAAGCATGAGGAAGAGAAAATCAAAAGTGATTCTTTTGCTGTGAGAAGCCGTCTTCACCAGACCCTTTTGTCATGTTAAATGCAGCTGATCAATGGGTTAAGGTCAGGCCACTGATGTGAGTGAGAGCTGGGGGAAAGTATCAAAGATTCATTTCTTTCCCCTGTCCTTCTTTCAGTTGCTCTCTGGTTAGCATCAGCCGCTGTAAGTGAGTATTGATCAGTACCTCAATGCAAACCTGTCAAATTAATTTTGTAGAACTCATATATGACCAGTCTAAAATTGCCTCTGCATCTGTTCCTTGCCTTCAGCCTATGAATTTTAATCACAAACAGAATAGGATGTAGCCGTTTTTTTGCTAGAAACTTGAATGGAAAAGGTTTTAACTGTAAATGCCATCAAATGTTATTGCATTATTCTTTTGAGAGCTTTTTGCTTTGAAGGTCAAAAAAATAATGTCTTCAAATTCTTCTGAGATGCTACAGTGCAAATACAATACAATTGTATTTTTTGATTTTGATTTTTTCTACTGAAAACCTGTTCTAAGCTGAAAGAGCTGCAGACTGAGACCCTGAAAGGGAGAGATAAAGCATTGATAACTCAATTTCCTTCGCAGATTTAAAAATAATCAATTTTAAAGTGTTAACCTTCCTCCTCATTCTCTCTATAAGAACATATGACAAAGCAAAATGGAAACAGGAGTAGCCTATTGCTTTCAGAGACTGTCGGGGCAATTTTAACTTAATCCACCCATCAAGAAACTAATAGAATCGTGCGCAAATTGGTTTAAGCATCAGTCCGATTTCAGTCTCCATGATGACGCTTGAAGTCAATGAGCAATCATATTGGACGTGGATTGTGTGGTTTCCTGGCTGGTAAGTTAAGTTAAAGGGATGAGTTTTGGGAATGTGGCAAAATTAGTGAAGTGCCTGGATGAGAGCTAAACCAAAAAGACCCAAAGAGCTGGAGTAACTCAACGAGTCAGGCAGCATCTCTGGAGAACATGGATAGGTGACTTTTCAGTTATAAGATATAACTTAATTTCTAAATTAACTTATATGTTAAGTTCATAAGTTGTAGCAGCAGAGCTAGGACATTTGACTCATCAAGTCTACTCAGACAATTTTTTAATCATGGCTGATCGATCTTTCCCTCTCAACCCCATTCTCCTGCCTTCTCCCCTTACCTCTGATACCCTTCCTAATCAGACCCTGTCAATCTCCACTTTAAAAATATCCATTCACGACCTCCGCAGCCACCTATGGCAATGAATTCCACAGGTTCACCACCTCTGGCTAAAGAAAATGTGCCTCACTTTCTTTCTCAGACTCTTTCCAGCTTAGTTTCATTCTTCGTAAAGCAAGGTGACCAAAACTAAATACAATACACAGTTTTATTTGTAAAGTCTGTGTGTAAATGTTTGCTTGACTCGAAGGTTGCAGTTTGTTTCCCCTCAGCAGCAGTTAAGGCTGTTACTTGGGCTCATGCTTCAGTATGGCATTGTTGAATGTGAACTGTCGAATGGTATGACCTTTGAATATTCCAATTTCAGGTAACTGCACCCAATGCATTCCCTTTCTGAAGAAGCTCATTTCCCCAAACGTCGCCTATCCATACCATCCAGTTATGTTGCCTGCCCTGCTGTGTTACTGCAGCACCTTCTGTTCTACTCAAGATTCTAGCATCTGCAGTTTCTAGTGTCTACATTACTTTTCTCTCTCCTTCTGATCCACACAGTCACCTAATTTCATTTGCTTCTACCATCTGGTTCTATATGTCAATTACATAAACAAATAGGTTTCCTAAATTCTCCCCGAGTTCTCTCTTCTACTGATGTATCATAGAAAGCATCCTATCCAAATGCACCACAGCTTGGCTGAGCAATGTTTCTGCCCAAGATGGCAACAGATTGCAGAGTTGTGAACACAGCCCAGTCTACCAGGTAAATCAACCTCACTCCATCAACTCAATCGACAATAGACAATAGGTGCTGGAGAAGGCCATACAAGCCAGCACCGCCATTCAATGTGATCATGGTTGATCATCCACAATCAGTATCCCGTTCCTGCCTTCTCCCCATATCCCCTGACTCTGCTATCTTCAAGAGCCCTATCTAGCTCTCTCTTGAAAGTATCCAGAGAACCGGCCTCCACCACACTCTGAGGCAGAGAATTCCACAGACTCACAACTCTCTGTGTGAAAAAATGTTTCCTCATCTCCGTTCAAAATGGCTTACCCCTTATTCTTAAACTGTGGCTCCTGGTTCTGGACTCCCCCAACATCAGGAACATGTTTCCTGCCTCTAGCGTGTCTCAATGAGATTCCCTCTCATCCTTCTAAATTCCAGAGTATACAAGCCCAGCCATTCCATTCTCTCAGCATATGACAGTCCCGCATTCCCGGGAATTAACCTTGTGAACCTAGGCTGCACTCCCTCAATAGCAAGAATGTCCTTCCTCAAATCTGTAGACCAAAACTGCACACAATACTCCAGGTGTGGTCTCACTAGGGCTCTGTACATCTGCAGAAGGACCTCTTTGCTCCTATACTCAACTCCTCCTGTTATGGCCAACATGCCAATCGCTTTCTTCACTGCCTGCTGTACCTGCATGCTTACTTTCATTGACTAATGAACAAGGAACGCCAGATCCCGTTGTACTTCCCCTTTTCCCAACTTGACACTATTTAGATAATAATCATCCTTCCTGTTTTTGCTACCAAAGTGGATAACCTCATATTTATCCATATTAAACTGCATCTGCCATGCATCTGCCCACTCACCCAACCTGTCCAAGTCACCTTGCATTCCCATAGCATCCTCCTCACAGTTCACACTGCCACCTAGCTTTGTGTCATCTGCAAATTTGCTAATGTGACTTGTAATCCCTTCATCAAAATCATTAATATATATTAATAATATACAGTTTCCTGTCTGCCAACCTATTCTGTATCCATGTCAATACCCTACCCGCAATACCATGTGCCCTAATTTTTGCCCACTAATCTCCTATGTGGGACGTTATCAAATGCTTTCTGAAAGTCCCGGTGCACTACATCCACTAGCTCTTCCCTTGTCATTTTCCTAGTTACATCTTCAAATAATTCCAGAATATTAGTCGAGCACGATTTCCCCTTCGAAAATCCATGCTGACTCGGACCGATCCTGTTACTGCTATCCAAATGTGCTGCTATTTCATCTTTTATGATTGACTCCAGCATCTTCCCCACCACCGATGTCAGGCTAACTGGTCTATAATTCCGTTTTCTCTCTCCCGCCTTTCATAAAAAGTGGGATAACACTAGCTACCCTATTTTACATTCTACACTTCTTGCTGCTTCGAGGAAGAAGCCAACAATATCTAGGACCACTCACACCCCAGTCATACTGTCATTTCTCTCCATCCTCCAATCTACCTCATTGTGGCTCTTGACCACTTGTTTACCTGCACTTTCCCTGGAACTGGATCACAAAAAATCCAGACTTTTGCACTACCTGCTTGGATAACATGTAAAAAAAATCACTGTATCTTGTAGACATGGCAATAATAAATCAATAACAATGGGTATTGAGGCAGTGCAGCGTAGGTTCATGAGATTGATCCCTGGGATGGCGGGTTTGTCTTTTGAGGAAAGATTGAAAAGACTAGACTGGAGTTTAGGATGAGGGGGATCTTATAGAAACATATACAATTATAAAAGGACTGTACAGGCTAGATGCTGGAAAAATGTTCCCAATGTAGTGTGAGTCCAGAACCAGGGGCCACAGTCTTAGAATAAAGGGGAGGCCATTTAAGACTGAGGTGAGAAAATACTTTTTCACCTAGAGAGTTGTGAATTTGTGGAATTCCCTGCCACAGAGGGCAGTGGAGGCCAAATCAATGGATGGATTTAAGAGAGGGTTAGATAGAGCTCTAGGGGCTAGTGGAATCAAGGGATATGGGGAGAAGGCAGGCACAGGTTATTGATAGGGGACGATCAGCCATGATCACAATGAATGACGGTGCTGGCTCGAAGGGCCAAATGGCCTCCTCCTGCACCTATTTTCTATGTTTCTATGTTACATACCAATACCAATGTCAATACCAATACTCAATATCAATGAGCTTCATACAAACAAGAAATCTAATTTCATTATTTCAATAAAACTAATCTGAATGTGAATCAGAAATTTGCGGGCACAAGTGGGTTCATGGGTTCCTCAATAGTCGGTGTATTAGTACACCGTGTATTAGTACATATAGTAGTTTTATAATGCCTATAGGAAATTTCCACTTAACTATATGTTACGCAAAAAAAATATTCCTTCAAAAGTCCTATGTAACGTTGGTTTCTGCTTAACAACACAGACTTTTTCTCTGTTCCTTAGTAATGCACTTCCAGTTTTTCCATCTGTTTTTGCTTGAGTGCATGCAGGTTATTAAGTGTACTCCACTCTCCACTCTGTGGAATACAACAAATCCAGGAGTAAAGGGCTGCTGCTGAAAGACTGGAGGTCTCAGAGGAGAGCTTGATTTGTTAATATTTGCAAATGATAGAGGATCAAGTCTAAGCCACCTCAGTAAAAATTACACACCAAGATGTAACTAACCTGTGTCCTCATTGCTTTACAAATTGTAACCTACCTAATCCCAGTCTGTGAGCTTTATTGACTAAAACGATGGCACAATCTACTTTTACTTACTATTTCATTAAGGCAAATTGACTTTCATTTAGTGGGTTGTAACATGCATGGGTTAGTGTGCTGCTATTGCTGTGCTGGAAGAGACAAGTCTCTTACCAATCTAACGACGATATTAAACATGAAATACTAGGCTCAGAAATCAATGCCCGCATTTTATTCCCAAGTTTGCCTATCAAACAATGTAAGCACAGGAGTATGGGAAAAATAGACCTTAAGAGTATTAGTAATTTTATTAATAGAAAAAGTCAATAGACACAGTATCTGTCCTTCAATCCTTACTTTTATGGTGTCTACAATTCCTTCACTTTTTGGATATATGTTTAACTTCCTTTTGAACCTATTAGCTAATTCCTTGAATAGTCTTTCCGAGTACTTATAATTACAATACAACATTTACAATAATTCGGGTGAAAACTTTCTACTTAATTTCTATATTTTCTCATTTTCAGCATGGCTATTTGTGATTGAACCTTTTTGTTTTCAGTTTCAACTTCATAAGTTCATGTTATAGAAACAGAATGAGGCCATTCAGCCCACCATGTCTACTCCACAATTCAATCATGGATGATCTATTTTTCCCTCTCAACCCATTCTCCTGCTTTCTCCCCATAACCCCCGACACCCTGAACTTTATTCATTTCTTAATGCCAGTGCAATTATATAAGGTGTACAAGGAACTGCACATCCTGGAATATTGAGTAAAACACAAAGTGTTGGAGTAACTCAGTGGGTCAGGCAGCATCGCTGGAGGGAATGAACAGGCGATGTTTCGGGTCACAATACTTCAGACTCCAAGCTGAGCAGTTAACTTGTTTGTAGAAACAAAGAATTGCAGATATTGGTTTATACCAAAGATAGACACAAAGTGCCGGAGTAACTCAGCGAGTCAGGCATTGTCTCTGGAGGAAAAACGTTAGTGACTTTACGGGTCCCTTCTTCAAACCAGCTAATTAGTTTGTGTTGGATGAGAAGGTAGACATACGCATTGGCAAGCATGCCAGTGTTTATGGATATTGAAACATCATTTGGAGATACACATTGCCAAAGTAGCACTCAGCAAAGAGTTCGAATAAAACCTGGATGCCCTCCAAGGCTCTGTCTCTGAGAAATTGGCAACATCACACGACAAATTGATAGTGATTATGTTCAACATGAATGAAATAGTGGTTAAAGGAATAGGTCACATCTAAATGCCCAGCATGATATGATTGAAGTAATGATTGAGCCAATGTTAAAAGCAACTCCAACGTTGCAGGCTGACAAAGGGTTTAGGCCCGAAACGTTGCCTATTTCCTTCGCTCCATACATGCTGCCGCACCCGCTGACTTTCTCCAGCACTTTTGTCTACCTTGCAGGTAGAGGGACAGCTGGCAAGGGGGAGGCTTTCAAAAGCCGGTTAGCAAGAGTATAGGGGCAGCTTGTTCCTGATAGAGTGAAAGGCAAAGCTGGCAAGTTTGGGGAACTATGGTTGACAGATATGTTGAGGCTCTTGTCAGGAAAAAGAAGGAGGCAGTTTTTGACAGCCGGGATCAAGCAATTCCCTCTGCGGGTATAACCATAGCAGTTACTTTAAGAAGGCAATCAGGAGGGCAAAAAGAGGACATGAAATGGATTTGGCAGGGAAGATAAAGGAAAATCCCAGAAGATTCTACGTATATTTAAAGTATTAAGAATGGTTAGGGAAAGAGTAGTTCCCCTTAAAGATCAGCATGGCTGTCTTTATGTGGAACCATAAGAGATTGGAGAGATATTAAATGAAATCTTCTCATCAGATTTTACTGAGAAAAAGATCATGGAAGCTAAGGAATAGACCCATTAGAGCAGTGATTGCTGCCCAGCTTGAGTTATGAGGAGAGAGTTATGAGGCTGAGACTCTTCTTTGGAGCATAGGAGGCTGAGGCACAACCTTAATGAGATATGCAATTTATGAGGGGCATTGATAGAGTCAACGCTCACATTCTTTTTCCCAGCATACAGGAATCTAAAACTAAAGAGCGTAGGCTTAAGATGAGAGAGGAGAGATTTTGGAGGGATCTCATGGGTATATTTTTCAGTCAGAGGGCAGTCAGTGTCTGGAATGAATTGACAGAAGAAGGTATAGAAAAGAGTACAAGATACGACTTTTAAAAGACATTTGGACAGATATATGGATAGGAAAAGTTTAGAGGGCTATGGGCCAAATGTAGGCAAATGCCACTAGTCTAGTATGCCAACTTGGTGAACATGGACTATATGAACCTGTCTCCATGCTCTACAGCTCCATGACCATAATTGATTTGGGTTCTTGCCAATGTCCTTGAGAAAATGGGCCAAAAAATGTTCAGCCATTTTCGGCCTACTGATTGAGCTCACTGGGTCTAAACCAGAAATGTTTTGTGATTTTTCAGTTCAGTTTAGTTTATTGTCACGTGAACTGAGGTACAGAGAAAAGTTTTTTGTGACGTGCTAACCAGTCAGCAGAAAGTCAATACATTTTAAAACAGAAATACTCTGAGGAAAGAAACGTTAATGGTTCAGATCAGCGATGCCTCATCAGAAGGTGAAAGAAGCTGATTGATTTTGTTCATTCGCTCGTGTGTCAGACGATGTAGCTCGCTGTTGGTTTCTATCGTCGTCCAACATGTTGACAGAATTGTTGCCCGACGGGTCACAGAGTGTATCGCGTCGTCGCTTCCAGGGATCGCCACCAGGAGGCTTCTGTCATGATCTTACTCACTCCACAGGTACTGCTTGACCTTCTGAGTATTCTCCAGTGCTTTTTCTCTGCATTCCAGTCCTCTGGCATCTACAGAATTATTGAATTTCAATGCAAAATGATTGAAGGTAAGTGTTTTACGTAGAGCTAGACAGGCAGGTGACACATGCAGAGTGAGAAAGAAAGAAGTGCCTTATATATGCCCCTGTCCCACTTAGGAAAGCTGAACGGAAACCTCTGGAGACTTTGTGCCCCACCCAAGGTTTTCGTGCAGTTCCCGGAGGTTCCCGGAGGTTTTTGTCAGTCTCCCTACCTGCTTCCACTACCTGCAACCTCCGGGAACCACACAGAAACCTTGGGTAGGGCGCAAAGTCTCCAGAGGTTTCCGTTCAGGTTTCCTAAGTGGGACAGGGGCAACACACAGAGGGTGTCAAAAATACAGGACAATGGAGGCAGGCATCTATTGGAGCTAATATCTATGAATTGAGCTTTACATGTTACCAGCAGGTCTTCTGTTGAAAGATAGCGGCGACTGAATTAATGTTCCCTCTTTTTTTGACTTAATTGACTTACGCATAATAAATCAGCTTGGATCACACTCTGAATAATAACCAGTATTCCAGCCGCAGGTTGTGGAAGATGTATATTAGGGTTATCCGAGTGGGAAAAGTTACCAGGCAATCAGCATTACAACCCGTCTTCTTTAGATGTCACTGCTGTTCGATGACTCTTAATGGCTGACTTCCACCTATCTCAAAACTTCAATAAATGATCTACTTTTTGTAAACTGCTGATGCTGGATTCACAGTCCACAGGCACTGTCCACAATGACTAGATCTACAATCCACAGGCTGGTAGAACTGCTGCCTCACAGTGGCAGATCACCAGTTTTGATCTTGACTTTGGGTGCTGTCCATGGGGGTTTGCTGGTTCTCCCAGTGACTGTGTGGGTTTTCTCCAGATGCTCCGGTTTCTTCCCACATTCCAAAGACGTTCTGTTTGTAGAAGAACTGGCTTCTGTAAATTGCCTCTCGTGTGTAGGGCGTGGATGCCAATGTGGGATAACAAAGAACTAGTGTGAACGGTTGAGTGATGGGTGACATGGACACACTGGGCCATGGGACCTGTTTCATGCTGCATCTTTCTATCAATCAATATAATCAATCAATAAAGAAGTCAAACTACAACCCTGGCAGTTTTTAAATTCTTTGCCAAAGTCTTCAGTATCACCAGTAGTAGTTTGTCCGACAAGTTTGTCAGAAGTTAGTTTTGTTGATTCACACAAACTTTGTAAAGCATGTTGAAAGGAAGAACCATTTTGCAAAAGCCTTAACCACAAACCTATAATCAAATATGACAAAGCAAATACTTTTGTGCTGAATTCACTTGGGATTTTTTTTGTTTAGGTTTCAAGCAAATCCATTAAAATCCTCGTTTGAATGTGTAAAGGTAAATTGTAGTTTAGGCTTTCCTGACAGCGTGTTATAGAGTGTGATAACAGTTGCCAATGACCTCTGTCAACTCGTCCCGTCTCATCAGGACCAAGGAATTTGGAAGCTGTCAGTCTCAATCTGCATCAGCACCAGGAAGCTGCTGCTTTAATTTCCAGATAGCCCGTGATGTAGTTGCAGAGTAATCTTTTCTGATGATACATTTAATTGAGGAGTGCTATTGGTTGTTTCATTCTTCATGTCTCTAGGGCGAGAGGCCCTTTTGATGAGCCGTGGCCTTTCTTGTAAATGTAAGCAGTGGGCCAGGTGGATATGGCACAGATGAAGGGCTTAACCCCTTGCGAAGCAGGTTCCGGACTGTCCAGACAAAATATACAGTATAATAGTGAGTTTAATTTAATCGCAAAGTGGAAACCACATTTCAGTTTGAGATTAGTACTGTTTTTCATCATTCTCCATTTTTTAAGTCCTAAGTGACCAACAACAAGAGAGCGGTCCTGAGCTTCTACCTACCTCATTGAAGACCTTTGGACTATCTATAATATGACTTTACTGGATTTTAACTTGCACTACACGTTATTCCCTTTATTATGTATCTGTACATTGTGAGCGGCTTGATTGCAAACATGTATAGTCTTTCCATTGACTGATTGGCACGCAACAAAATAGCTTTTCACTGTACTTCAGTACACATGACAATAAAATAAACTAGAACTATTTTCATAACAATAGCCCTAGTTTAGCCCTAGTCACTTGCTAAAAAAGTAAAGTAAAGTATCCTTTATTGTCATTCAAACCTTCCGGTCTGAACGAAATTTCGTGCCTTGCAGTCGTACATATAATAAAATAACAAACACAATAAACACAAATTTAACATCCACCACAGTGAGTTCACCAGGCACCTCCTCACTGTGATGGAAGGCAAAAGTCTTAAAATCTTTGTCTCTTCCCTCCTTGTTCTCCCTCTGCGCTGAGGCGATCCAGGCTTCCGTTGTTGTGACCCCGCCGGGTGATGGTGAGTAAGTCAGTCCCGCGGCTGAATCCAAGCGCCGCGAACGGGCCAGTTCAAACTCCGCGACCCGGGGTGGTCGAAGCTGCCGAAGCTGCCGCCCTCCAGTCCAGCGGACGAAACTGTTGTTGCGGGAGCTCCGGAAAAACAGGTCACCAACCTGTGACCTGCGAGCTCCCGACGATGTCGTCCACTGGCCCGCGACCGAGCCTCCGAGGCTCCGAAGTCGGGTCGCCGCCGCCGGAACGCCGCCCTTTTTTTATTTAAGTACATCCTTAAGGAGAGCATCTGAAGGATCTGCCTGAAACACTTATATCCAACAGTCCCAAGCCTGATGCAATGGACTAAAGTATATTCAATGAACCAATTCAGACCAAATTGACAAAACTCCTTCTTTGCTGTGAAAGGGTTTGTAAAATTACCTGGCTACTACGGATGCCTGAAATAAGCCTAAACCATAAAACTTTGAGATGCTGGTGAGCTCTACCCTTACCGAGGATGCAATGTGGGTTACGTACTGAGACTCCAAGTCTATCTGTGTCAGGTAAATGCTACCCTGTTAAACCTTTAGTAAACCACACTCATTCTGTTGACATTTTCAGATGCGTCCCATGCTGTCCATATATTCCACTGGAAGTAGTAGTGGCCTACCAGTGTACTGATCAGTGAAATTGTTCAAAAGGTGATGTCTTTAGACAACATTACAGAAGAAAACCGGTTTACAAAATATTTACCAGCTGCAGAAATCTCTCACTACCACCTGCCTCAGTTAAAACTAGTGGCTTCTGGGTACCATTAACTCAAACTGGTCGAGTGCAATGTAAGAAAAAAACAGCAATGATCTTTACCACAGTATATGCAAGTGAGCGCAAGAGGAAATCAGCCTTCTGCTAACTTGGGATTTTCTTTGAAGTACAGTTGACTTTAGGGTGGCATGGTATGGAGGTGGGGAGGCAGGCGAGTATAGCAGTGGCCTCACAGTCTCGTACCCAGGTTCAAATCTGAACTCCATGCTGAATGTGTGAAGTCTGTTCATCCTCCCTAGATTTCTGCTGGGTTTCCTCCCACTTCCTCAAGGTGTACTATCATGTACAATCAGATACTATTGAAACGTTTGACGCTTCTAGTTTCAGTTTAGTTTAGTTTAATTTAGTTTAGCTTAGTGTGTTAGTATGTTGGTGCTGACTGTAAGGCAAAACCTATTTCAACTAGAGTAACAATGGGAAAACACTGAAGGGATGTAGTTGAGTTTAGTTTATTGTCAGGTGTACTGAGGTACAGTGAAAAGCCTTCGTTGCGTGCTATCTAGTCAGCGGAAAGGCAATACATGATTACAATTGAACCATTTACAGTATATAGATACACGTTTAGGAGACAAATGATCAGGTACATGGATAGGAAAAGTTTAGAGGGTTATGGGCCAAACACAGGTAAGTGGGACTAATGTAGATGGGGCATGTTGGTCGGCATGGGCAAGTTGGGCCAAAGTGCCTGTTTCCATGCTGTATGATTTTATAGGTGGATTGGCAGCTTAATTGCCATTCTAAATTGGCTCCAATGTATAGTTGAATGGTTGAATCAAGGAGCATTTGAAGGAAAGGTGAGGTGAATGGTTTGAGATTAGTGTAAGATTAGCATAAACAGATATTTGGTCACCATGACTTTGTGGGCTGAATGGGCTGTTGCTGTGAGTGGGTTATTTTACTTTTGCCCTTAAAAGGCAAATTGCATGCTCAGTAATTAACTTGTTGAGATAGGAGATGGCATCTTGGCTGGGTACCCTACTATTTCTCACACTTATTTTAATACTCTGCATGCTAACCAGAAATTGGAAATTGCTGTTGCTAGCTAAATCAATCCCACAAGGCAACATCTGATTCAACTTTTATCATTTTACAACCAAAAACCACCCACTACATTAGAAATTGATCCAGTTCTCTTTTGAATGGTTTTAGTGCAGTTACTTTTTAATTGCACTGATTACCAATCAGTATTTAAAAATATATTTTAACTTAATTTTAAATAATGGATATTATGATGAAAAGCCTATCAAGCACATTAAGCTTGTATCTCACTTTTAGTTCATGCATAATTCACTGTGCCACTGACTGTCCATTTTTCACTTGAAGTTAAACAATTATTAAGTAAATTGCTAAGTGCAAGATATTCCCTCTCCCTCTCCCTCTCCCTCTCCCTCTCCCTCTCCCTCTCCCTCTCCCTCTCCCTCTCCCTCTCCCTCTCCCTCTCCCTCTCCCTTTCTCCCTCTCCCTCTCCCTCTCCCTCTCCCTCTCCCTCTCCCTCTCCCTCTCCCTTTCTCCCTCCCCCTCTCCCTCTCCCTCTCCCCCCCCCTCTCCCCCTCCCCCTCCCCCTCCCCCTCCCCCTCCCCCTCCCTCTCCCTCTCCCTCTCCTTCTCCCCCTCCCTCTACCTCTCCTTGACCCCTCCCTCCCTCTCCCACCATCTCCCCTTCCCCCTCCCCCTCTACCTCCCCCTCTACCTCCCTCTCCCTCTCCCCTCTCCCTCTCTCCCTCTCTCACTCTCTCTCTCCCTCTCCCTTTCTCACACCTATAAAGAACCAAAAACTGTAATATTGCAGTTTATTCTTTGTTCCAATTCTCTACTGGCTGGAAATAAGCAGTGGCAACTATGTTTCATGTTGATTTTTCTATCGTCATTCTTTGATCAGTATTGTGTGGCAAAACTGTGCATCTGCTTAATCTGCACTTCTGCTGCAACACTGTTGGTTCTCTGTTCCTGTATTCCTCTCTTAAACTGTCATTAAAATAACATCTGCTCTTCTATAATTTTAGTGTGACTTTTGATCTCTCTAGTGCTTTGTTTCTCCTTTCTATTCTCTGCTTCCACTCTATTCTGCATCGACTGCTCGCTCCGAATTTCACTTTTTTCCACCTCACTCTTAAGCCCCTGTCCCACTTTCACGACCTAATTGGCGACCTCTGCCGAGTTTGCCCTTGACTCATACTCGCAGCATGGTCACCACGAGGTCATAGGAGGTCTTTGTAACTCTTCCTCATGCTCGTGAGTGGTCTCCGCGTACTCATGACCTCAAGTAGGTCGCGGCATTTTTTCCAGCCTGATAAAAAATGCCCATGAGTAAAAAAAAGGTTGGCATGGAAAAACATTTTTTTTTTTACTCGTAGTTAGGTCGTAGATAGGTCGTAATAGGTCGTGATAGTAGTCGTAGGTAGTCGTAGGTTGGTAACTGGCCCGGGGAAAAAAATGCAAACATGACATCATTTTATCATGTGATCATTTTCCACTCGTAGCTAGTCGTAGTTGGTCTTAGGTGTGGAAGATTGAGGTCGAGGGGGGTCGTAGGAGGTCGTAGACATAGTCGTAGGAGGTCTAAGAAGGTTTTTTACTTCAGCGAGTCAACACGACCTTGACATTTGTTTCAACTCGTCTAGGGTCTTCTAAACTTGTGGATTAGATTGTCCAAGTGAGACAGGCCCTTAACTATTTCCCTCTATTGTTTCTTTTTCTGCTTCCAACATTTCTGTGCCTTGACTCACCACCTGAGAGAAAATGAAGGTTGGACACATCTTTTGTTTATTGTCTTCTGAAATATCAGCAATGTGAGCAAAAAGCTTTTTCCCAGCACAATTCATACTAGTTTTCCAATCACAGCCCAAATTGATTATTAAGTACTTATTTCAAGATATTTTTACTGGAAAGAGTGATACAAAGTTCAGCAATTTCACCGACGTTATCAAGAACAAGTCATTCTAATCTCACACGATGAGATACAAAGTGATTGAAGAAAGTTTGGAATGAATATGTGGTGGCAAAGATCATCATGTGGGTACAGTTTGATACTGCAGGGGGAGCATATTATCTGCTTAAGTTCAACTATGGGTGACAAAAACAATACATCAAGCATTCGATAGAGCTCCAACCCTTCCTTTCCTCCACATTGCCTTAACGTAAGCAGGACGCAGATTGTGAAACAATGCTGCATCATTATTCAGTACTAATGGGATTGCACTATTAACACTGAATCAAACAATGATGTGTTAAGTGTGTGAACAGATGGAACATGTAAATAATATTCTTTTAATCTGGCTCTCGCAGCTGGTGTTGTACAGACACATTTTAACGTTATACATTGTCAGCCTGAACATGCCAGTGGATTATAAGCCTGTACCAGCCACGTTATATTCACATGCTTCTTCAGAACATTGAAGTATTTGAAGGGTTACTGAGGTATGTTTAAATTATCAGATTATTAACATTGAGTTTCACAGAGTTTAACAGTGTTTCTTCCATTTAACATAGTAGTTTGGAATAAGATAGCAATACGCCTCCAGCCCGCTGCACCTTGCAGGGTGGGGGGGAGGGAAACTGCCGTGCCGGCCCCTGCTCATCTCCTGAAGACTAGAGGGACTGGGACGATGAAGACAATTGAACCATTTAGCTGCAATTCGACCGCCCCGGGCCGCGGAGTTTGAACTGGCCCGTTCGCGGAGCTTGGATTCAGCCGCAGGACTTACTTACCATCTCCCGGCGGGGTCACAACATCGGAAGCCTGGATCGCCTCAACGCAGAGGGAGAACAAGGAGGGAAGAGACAAAGACTCGGGACGACAGATGGCACAATGGGCTAAGTGTTCGGCTGGCAACCGGAAGGTAGCCGGTTCGAATCCCGCTTGGAGTGCATACTGTCGTTGTGTCCTTGGGCAAGACACTTCACCCACCTTTGCCTGTGTGTGAATGTGTGTGAATGTGTGTGAGTGATTGGTGGTGGTCGGAGGGGCCGTAGGCGCAGATTGGCAGCTACGCTTCCGTCAGTCTGCCCCAGGGCAGCTGTGGCTACAGAAGTAGCTTACCACCACCGAGTGTGACTGAGGAGTGAATGAATAATGCGATGTAAAGCGCCTTGAGTATTAGAAAGGCGCTATATAAATCCCATCCATTATTATTATTATTATTATTATTATTTTTATTAAAGACTTTAAGACTTTTGCCTTCCATCACAGTGAGGAGATGCCTGGTGGACTCACTGTGGTGGATGTTAAATCTGTGTTTATTGTGTGTTTTGTTATTTTATTCCATGTTATGACTGCAAGGCATGAAATTTCATTCGAATGACAATAAAGGAATACAATACAATACCATATCAGCCATCTTCCCCAGATTCTACCGTACATCTTCAAACTGGAGAGAATTTACAGCCATCCAAACATCTATTGATTGTGGGTGTAAAATGAAGGACCTGGAGGAAGCGTGCCCCATCACAGGGAGTACATGCAAACTCCACCAATGACACCACTCCAAGGTCCGGATTGAACCCAGGTTTGTGGCATTGCGAGGCAGCAGCGTTACTTACTGTGCCATTGCACAATCCCCTTGCCCTGAATGCCTTAATCTTTATTTCCTTACATTTCAGGCCATCCAATACGCAACAGCTGACTTGTTATATGTTCCCTTTCTCTCGTCACCCGCATTTGCTGACCCACCTGCTTAAACATTAAAATGATTGCCCCTGCTTTCAAATACCTCCATGGTCTCCTCCCTGCTGATACCTGTACTCTTCTTATTCTGGCCTCAATCTACCTCATACCAGCATTGAGAGCCTTCAAGTGCTCAGGCCCTGAGCAATAGAACTGCACTATCAAACTTTACTGCTTCTCTGCCTCTCGTTATTCATTTTACCATCTCCTTTAAATCTACGTTTCTGTCTTCATATCACTTTATGCACAGTCATAGACAATAGACAATGGACAATAGGTGCAGGAGTAGGCCATTCGGCCCTTCGAGCCAGCACCATGGCTGATCATCCACAATCAGTACCTCGTTCCTGCCTTCTCCCCATATCCCCTGACTCCACAATCTTTAAGAGCTCTATCTAACTCTCTCTTGAAAGCATCCGGAGAATTAGCCTTCACTGCCTTCTGAGGCAGAGAATTCCACAGATTCACAAGTCTCTGGGTGAAAAAGTTTTTCCTTATCTCCATTCTACAGTGCATTCAGAAAGTATTCAGACCCCTTCACTTTTTCGACAATTTGTTACGTTACAGCTGTTGAGCTTTTTTTTTTTTTTTTTTTTTTAAATATATTTTATTTTTATTAGAAGTACAGTAAATTACAGTAATACACATCACATATATCTTATTACATTTGTTGTACCACTTCGTTTTTCGAGCTTTAAAAAAGGTAGAAATAAAAGAAGTAAGGAAAGTGAGCAAGAATCGTGAAGGTGCAGGAAAGTGTTGGGAAAAGAAAGCCCCTTAGGGAAGAAGTTAGAGAAGGAAGTAAAGAAAGGAAATAGACCCTAGAAAGAAAAGAAAAAAAAGAAAAAACAATCGCTCTATTATATCACAAAACTCCGCAAAAAAGGATATACCAACCGTGTTTTTGTTTTTGTTTTTTTTTACCCCCCGTTACCAGATCCTGGTACCATTTATATTTTAAATTACTATTGCACCTTATAGAAACATAGAAACATAGAAATTAGGTGCAGGAGTAGGCCATTCGGCCCTTCGAGCCTGCACCGCCATTCAATATGATCATGGCTGATCATCCAACTCAGTATCCCGTACCTGCCTTCTCTCCATACCCTCTGATCCCCTTAGCCACAATGGCCACATCTAACTCCCTCTTAAATATAGCCAATGAACTGGCCTCGACTACCCTCTGTGGCAGGGAGTTCCAGAGATTCACCACTCTCTGTGTGAAAAAAGTTCTTCTCATCTCGGTTTTAAAGGATTTCCCCCTTATCCTTAAGCTGTGACCCCTTGTCCTGGACTTCCCCAACATCGGGAGCAATCTTCCTGCATCTAGCCTGTCCAACCCCTTAAGAATTTTGTAAGTTTCTATAAGATCCCCTCTCAATCTCCTAAATTCTAGAGAGTATAAACCAAGTCTATCCAGTCTTTCTTCATAAGACAGTCCTGACATCCCAGGAATCAGTCTGGTGAACCTTCTCTGCACTCCCTCTATGGCAATAATGTCCTTCCTCAGATTTGGAGACCAAAACTGTACGCAATACTCCAGGTGTGGTCTCACCAAGACCCTGTACAACTGCAGTAGAACCTCCCTGCTCCTATACTCAAATCCTTTTGCTATGAAAGCTAACATACCATTCGCTTTCTTCACTGCCTGCTGCACCTGCATGCCCACTTTCAATGACTGGTGTACCATGACACCCAGGTCTCGCTGCATCTCCCCTTTTCCTAGTCGGCCACCATTTAGATAATAGTCTGCTTTCCTGTTTTTGCCACCAAAATGGATAACCTCACATTTATCCACATTATACTGCAACTGCCAAACATTTGCCCACTCACCCAGCCTATCCAAGTCACCTTGCAGTCTCCTAGCATCCTCCTCACAGCTAACACTGCCCCCCAGCTTAGTGTCATCCGCAAACTTGGAGATATTGCCTTCAATTCCCTCATCCAGATCATTAATATATATTGTAAATAGCTGGGGTCCCAGCACTGAGCCTTGCGGTACCCCACTAGTCACTGCCTGCCATTGTGAAAAGGACCCGTTTACTCCTACTTATGCTTGTAATAGTTCCATAAATGCAGACCACGTCTTTTGGAAGTGGTCTGCTTTGCCTGCTAGGAGGAGTCTCATCTCTTCCAGGTGTAATGTTTCGAACATGTTTGAAATCCACATTTTTGTTGTTGGTATTGGAGCATTTTTCCAAAATTTGAGTATAAGCTTTTTTCCCATTGTTAGCCCATAATTAAGTAAGTTCTTTTGAAACACGTTTAGTTCGGGGTTACCTTCCGATATTCCAAAAATGATCCATTCTGTTTTTGGTACAAGTTTTATTTTAATTAATTTTGTGAAGATTTCAAATATTTCGTTCCAGAATGTTTGGATTTTTATACAAAAAACAAAAGTGTGCACTATGGTAGCTTCTTGTGACTGACATTTATCACAAATGGGTGAGACATTGGGGAAAAGTTGATTTATTTTAGTTTTTGAATAATATAGTCTATGTAATGTTTTGAATTGAATTAGAATATGTCGTACGTTGATCGAGCATTTATGCATATAGTAAGTGTTTATCCCAGCTCTCTTTTGAAATTTTTATAGCTAGTTCTTGTTCCCAGTCTCTTCTAATACCATCGGTTGTATGTATTTCTATATTTAAAATAATGTTGTATAAGTATGATATTAGATTTGCTGATTCAGCCTTTGTCTTCATGGCTTCATCCAATAAGTCTGAGGGCATGTTATGATAGTCTTTTGTGTATTTTTTCAGATAGTCACAGATTTGAAGATATTTAAAATATTGATTATTTTTCAAATTATATTTCAGTTGTAATTGTTGAAATGATAATAATTTTCCTAATTCATACAAGTCTCCGAGCATTTTGATTCCCATTCTTTCCCATTGTATAAATGATTTATCTATAATTGAAGGTTTAAATGACGGGTTATTGACTATTGGCATTAAAAGAGATAGATTTCTTAATTTTAGATTCTGTTTTATTTGTTTCCAAGTTCTAATTGTGCTATGTATCATTGGATTTTTATTATAATTTTTGTTATTCAGATTCATTGGTGAGAGGAGAGTCGCTCCTGTATTACACGGAGAGCAGTCCTCTCTCTCCATTACAATCCAGTCCACCTGCTGGGCAGAATTGTCCAGCAGGTGAACCATATTTTTAATATTTACTGCCCAATTATAGTACATAAAGTTAGGGAGCACTAGACCACCCATCTCTTTTGGTTTACTAAGGTGTGCTCTTTGTATTCTGTGGGATTTATAATCCCATATAAAATTTGTAATGTCTGAGTCTAGTTTTTTGAAAAACTTTTTTGGAAGATATATAGGTATTGATTGAAATAAATATAGGATTTGTGGTAAAAAAATCATTTTTATTGCATTTATTCGACCTATTAAAGACATGCTAAAATGAAGTCACGTAACTCTAAAAGTGAGAGAGTAAAGGCAGAGAAGCTTTCTGCTAAACTAGTGGGCGTAGCTACAAAGTATGATTCATAGCACGAGTCACTGATCTACAACAGCCTTATTTTAAAATGGATTAAATTCATTTTTTATATCATCAATCTACACACAATACCCAGAATAAAGTAGCAAAAACAGGTGTTTAGAAATGTTTGCAAAGTATTTATTCCTCTCCTGATTTTGCACATCTCTATAAGTTCACTCCTCATCCTCCTGCTCTTCAAGAGTCCTAGCCTGCTCAACCTCTTCCTATAAACAATTTTTTGTTTGACTTTATTCCTGTCTTTACAACAGTCCAGCTCTGTTAAAGTTCAAGAATGTTAAATTGTCATGAGTACCAGTGGCGCAGCGGTAGAGTTGCTGCCTTACAGCAAATGCAACGCTGGAGACCCGGGTTCGATCCTGACTATGGGTGCTGTCTGTACGGAGTTTGTACGTTCTTCCCGTGACCTGTGTGGGTTTTCTCTGAAATCTTTTGTTTCCTCACACACTCCAAAGGCGTACAGGTATGTAGGTTACTTGGCTTGGTCAATGTAAAAATTGTCCCTAGTGGGTGTAGGATAGTGTTAATGTGCGGGGATCGCTGGTCAGCGCGGACCCAGTGGGCCAAAAGAGCCTGTTTCCGCGCTGTATCTCTAAACTTAACTAAACCAAAACAATGAAATTCTTACCTGCTGCTGCTTTTATGGCACACTAATGCAACAATGCAGCAATGCAATAAACAACAATACGATAAATTCAGTTATACTAGGTAACCTGACCATAATAGTGTAAGCTAAAGTACTCAGTGCAACCTTATACAAATTCCATAGTTGTTCATAATTTATGAGGCACTACATAAATGGATTGTGCTGTTGTAACCACTTCAGAGAACTCTTCAACCATTCCTCTGTCATCGACACATGTCCTTAATAGAGGCTCTGCCACATCAGAGTGATTGAAAAACAAGAAGGCCTCCAGATTTCTGCAGGAGTTCTAAATGTTTGCAGGGAGAAATGTTTGCAGTTACAGTTTCCAGACCTCATCTCCCACCTCTGGAAAGAGGAGGAGATGCCAATGGACCTCAGATTCTGCATAGGTGTGACCATCCTCCAGGATGAGACTAATCCAATGGAGATCATGTACATGAGCCTCCCTACCGCCTGCCGAAAGTTATTGCAATGATCCTCTACAACTGGGGTCATCCTCAATTCCTCCTCCCAGTGGCTCAATGGAGGTCCCCAAGTCACAGTGAGGATTCCATCCATTGAGAGGCACAGTGTATATGATCTTCACCATGTGACAATGTCAAGAGAAATGGAGGGAACATTATCGACCTCCATGCATTAACTTTTTAAACCTTAGAAGGCTTTTGACACCATCGATCAAGAGGGATTTTGGAGAATGCTTCTCGTGTTTGGTTGACCTCAGAAAGTTTGCTCTTTCGTGTATCTATAAAGTGATGACAAACAAACCTTGATCTAAATTGAGGCTTAGTAGAGGTGTCACGATGGTGCAGCAGTAGAGTTGCTGCCTTACAGCGCTAGAGACCCAGGTTCAATCCCAACTATGGGTGCTTGTCTGGACGGAGTTTGTACGTTCTCCCCGTGACCTGCGTGGGTTTTCTACGGTTTCCTCCCACACGGCAAAGATGTACGTTTGTAGGTTCATTGGCTCGGTAAAATTGTAAATTGTCCCTAGTGTGTGTAGGATGCTGTAAATGTGCGGGGATCGCTGGGCAGCGCGGACTCGGTGGGCCGAAGGGTCAGTTTCCATGTTATATCTCTAAACTATATTAAACTAAACAAAAGATAGTCACTAACAGCTGGAGTAACTCAGCAGGACAGGCAGCATCTCTGGAGAGAAGGATTGGGTGACTTTTCAGGTCGAGACCCGTCTTCAGACTGGTTAGGGATAAAGGAAACGAGAGATAAAGACGATGAAATAGAGAGATAATGAACAATGAATAAAAGATATGCATGATAAAGGAAACAGGCCATTGTTAGCTGTTTGTGGGTGAAAACGAGTAGCTAGTGCGACTTGGGTGGGGGAGGGATAGAGAGAGGGAATGCCGGGGCTACCTGAAGTGAGAGAAATCAATATTCATACCACTGTGCTATAAGCTGCCCAAGCGAAATATAAGATGCTGTTCCTCCAATTTGTGTTTCGCCTCACTCTGACAATGGAGGAGACCGAGGACAGAAAGGTCTGTCATAGAGTCAGAGAGTGATACAGTGTGGAAACAGGCCCTTTGCCCATCTGTGTGGGAATGTGTTTGGCAACCGGGTGATCAGGTAGGTTCAGGCAGGCTGAGCGAAGGTGTTCAGTGAAATGATCACCCAGTCTACGTTTGTTCTCGCCGATGTATAAGAGTCCACACCTTGAACAATGGATACAGTAGATGAGGTTGGAGGAGGTGCAAGTGAACCTGAAAGGACTGTCAGGGTCTCTGGACAGAGTCGAGGGAGGAGGTTTAGCGACAGGTGTTGCATCTTCTGCGGTTGCAGGGGAAGGTACCTGGGGAGGGGATGGTTTGGAAGGGAAGGGAACCCCTGCCAAACCTGAAATGACGGGGTCGGGGTCTCAGGACAGTCGAGGGAGGAGGTATAGGGAAACTAAACTAAACTATATCAATGCGTCCATAATGGACTATTGTCAATGCATTGAAGTGCCATTACTTCGATGCTTTCCTTAATCTACCTCATGCAATCTGCATCTTACCTAAACCAAGCTTCTCACCAGAGGGCAGTTTACCCACAGGACAAATCTCCACCACTTCCACTCCAGAACCAAAGTTGCTCTAACCTTTGCTCTATCTTTCCGTCCCAGTATGTAGATAGCATTTGTACACCGCTCATTGGTTTGTGAGTGATATGCTTATGTCAACTCACTGACTGATACATTCAAACATCTACAGGGCAAAGTGACTCCACCATTGTTTCCTTGTTGCACAACATTGCCCCCTGACACAGAAGGTCCATGGTGAGACCGAGAAAACATGGGTCAGTTTCAATGTTTCAGGAGCTATCTGTTGACAATGGTAGAAATTTCGCACTGCCTTCAATGTGCCAGCATATCCTTTAGATATCTGAGAAAAAGAGTGAAGATAAAGGCCAGAACAAAGTACAAGGATCTTTCTCTAACCCTATTTATTGTTGAGGTTCAGGGACTATCTATTGCAAGCATCTCAAAGTACCTCCAAAGGGGTTTCCAACCCCTCTGGCAGAACATACTAATCAAGTCTCTTATGCAAGGCCAACATCCTCAGCATTGAACCCTAGTCACATTTAAATAGCTCCAATGGGCATGCCTGATGTCATGATCCCAAAAGAAGCTCCCAGCTCCAAATTCTCTACTTCCAAGGAGAGGAAATGAGTGAATGAATGAATTAAAACTTTATTGTCACATGTGACAAGTCACAGTGATATTCTTTGTTTTGCATATCCAAGGTATGCAAAGAGTTGCCACATAAAGAGCACTGACGAAGTTACAAGTATCCCATTTTAACACAAACCATTTATGATTCAAAGTCTCATTGAAAAAGGGTATCATCACCACATCCATGAGAATCCCTAATGGAAACATAGAAGCATTGAAAATAGGTGCAGGAGTAGGCCATCCGGCCCTTCGAGCCTGCACCGCCATTCAATATGATCATGGCTGATCATCCAACTCAGTATCCTCTTCTCTCCATGCCCCCTGATCCCTTTAGCCACAATCTAACTCCCTCTTAAATATAGCCAATGAACTGGCCTAATCTATGACATCTCAAAGAGGATAAAGAACATTTCAGGTGACATTGAGGAGCTTTGACTCCTTTTATTGGGAGCAAGTAGAAGCCCAGAATATATGGCAGAAAGAACACGGCAACCCTGGACCTCCTGTCCAATCTGTTGCAGAGTCTGTGGTTCCCACATCAGCCTCATCCAGCATCTTAGAATCTGCAGAAACTGGAAATGAAGAAAGTCATCCGCTATCCCATGGAGACTCAAGAAACTGCAGATGCTGGTTTGCACAAAACAAACACAAAGTTCTGGAGTAACTCAGTGGGTCAGGCAACATCTCTAGAAAACATGGATAGGGGAAGTTTCAGGCCAGAACCCTTCTTCAGACTGATGGTAATCTAATCCCTTAGGAATGTCTCCGAGAAGAACTTGGAGCTTTTATCGGAGCAATCGGAGATATACAAAGTTATACCTTCTTTTCCGCTTGCTTCTATATTTAGATCTCTGTATTTTCTGCCTGAAACATAGACCAGCAACATCTCATTGCCTGTCTTAGTATCTGACATTCTGTCAGAGTGCTTGTCTGTGTGTGTAGGAAGGAACTACAATGCTGGTTTAAACCGAAGATAGACACAAAATGCTGGAGTATCTCAGGCAGCATCTCTGGAGAGAAGGAATGGGTGATGTTTCAGGTCCGAAGAAGGGTCTCGACCTGAAACATCACCCATTCCTTCTCTCCAGAGATGCTGCCTGTCCCGCTGAATTACTCCGGCATTTTGTGTCTGTCTTCTGTTTGTCTGTATGTCTGTTTTCATGTCTCTGTACCTGACAGCTTGCCTTGACTCTCTGCCTGCTCTTATGACTGTCATTCTCTCTGTTTGCTCTTGGTGTTTCCGGGTGTTAACTGGTAAGAATAGCAGCACCTCTGCATTCTTTGCAATGCTTCGCACACTCTGCTATCTGAGGTGTATCCCGGGTCTAATAAGTTTCAATGCATGGCGTTTAATGATCCTTGAAACACTTATTTTTTTGTCCCTGCTGATAAGCAGATCATGGATAGATTTTCTCTAATTAAAAACATCAGCAATACAAACAGAAAGCTAAGGGGGGCTTCTGACAATAAGCATGATGAAGTGCCACTCGAGAGGCTTTGAACTATAATGCAGTAATTAAATACTGATGTAATTAATCAACTGAGATGAGAGCTACATTCCTGCTACTGTAAATCCATGTAGATGTTATTGTATGCTTGGGAATAATTTCAAGTTTAATAAACAGTTTCAAAGATTTTTTGAAGAATGAAGAAATGCATTTATCTTTCGCTTGTAAGGAGTAAATAATAATTTTTAAATGATATTCACATTAGAGATTAATTAGCTTTGTTATAACCCAGATATTATTCTGTGCCTGAGAGACAGAGAGCAAAAGAAATTGAAGTAATTGTCTAACATTACACAAGGTCTTCAGGATGTTACGCTAATTTCATCTTTTTCCTAAAACCATTTCCCCCCTCTTCTCACAATTTAGCAAAGACTTTGTGAGGATAATACAACATGTTATTGTGAAGAGAACAGATTTAACAATCAGTACAATCAGAAGGATGTTTTACCTGGTAACTAAATCCCACTCTGCTTTACCTCTGCACGCTGGCTATAACTAAGCCCGTTTGCATTAAAAGTTGGTCCCATCTGTCTACTGGTACGATTCAATTTGATTATCCTCATTCCCTTTTGTCAGCCATCCTTTTAAACCACTACAGGAGGCTTAAAAACATTAAACAGCTACGAGGAAATGCTTAATGTTTGATTCACTATTAAAGAAGCAGAGAATAATTCCGACAGACAGCAGTTAGTGCTTTTGCCTACATTTCATTTCATCTAGACTTTCAGAGTCACAATCTCCCTTTTCTTTACAGATTCTAGCCGGATGTTGGTGTGTGTGTCTGTCGTGAGTGGGTCACTTTTATTTCAGCTGATGTCTGGTTACAAACAGATAATCTTTTAATGTTCCAATTAATAGGTCAGGAAGAAAGATTTTACTCCAATAAAAAAAATATTATCTTAGGTTTAGATTGAGGTTTAGGTTTATTATTGTCACATGTATGAGGTAGAGTGAAAAGATAGATAGATAGATAGATAGATAGATAGATAGATAGATAGATAGATAGATAGATAGATAGATAGATAGATAGATAGATAGATAGATAGATAGATAGATAGATAGATAGATAGAGTAAAGAAGAAGTGAATCGGACAGCACCCTAGCTTATGGAGACAGTCCTCTATGTTTATGGGCTGCACCCTAAGTTGCGGGACAGTACCAGAGTTTATGGATAACACTAGCTCATCTGTCTTTTCATTCTTCACAGCGATCAAATCACATGTAGATGACTAATAATCAATCTGAAAATCAGGTGGAACAACTGGTTGGAGTTTTTAAAGACATCTTCAACCATTTACTGTTAAGCTCTGAGCACCCCACCTTCATAGCAAAAGGATTTGAGTATAGGAGCAGGGAGGTTCTAATGCAGTTGTACAGGGTCTTGGTGAGACCACACCTGGAGTATTGTGTACAGTTTTGGTCTCCAAATCTGAGGAAAGACATTCTGGTCATAGAGGTAGTACAGAGAAAGTTCACCAGACTGATTCCTGGGATGTCAGGACTTTCATATGAAGAAAGACTGGATAGACTCGGCTTGTACTCGCTAGAATTTAGGAGATTGAGGGGGGATCTTATAGAAACTTACAAAATTCTTAAGGGATTGGACAGGCTAGATGCAGGAAGATTGTTCCCGATGTTGGGGAAGTCCAGGACAAGGGGTCACAGTTTAAGGATAGAGGGGAAATCCTTTAGGACCGAGATGAGAAAAACATTTTTCACACAGAGAGTGGTGAATCTCTGGAACTCTCTGCCACAGAAGGTAGTTGAGGCCAGTACATTGGCTATATTTAAGAGGGAGTTAGATGTGGCCCTTGTGGCTAAAGGGATCAGGGGGTATGGAGAGAAGGCAGGTACGGGATACTGAGTTGGATGATCAGCCATGATCATATTGAATGGCGGTGCAGGCTCGAAGGGCAGAATGGCCTACTCCTGCACCTAGGTTTCTATGTTTCTATGTTTATGGGCTGCACACTAAGTTGCGGGACAGTACCAGAGTTTATTGGTAACACTAGCTCATCTATCTTTTCATTCTTCACAGCGATCAGATCACATGTAGATGACTAATAATCAATCTGAAATTCACATGGAACAACTGGTTGGCGTTTTTAAAGACATCTTCAACCATTTACTGTTATTCTCTGAGGACCTCACCTGTTTTAAAAGGACGTCCATAATACCGGTGCCCAAGAAGAGCAAGGTGACGTGCCTCATTGATTACCAGCCGTTATGTCCATTGTGATGAAGTACTTTGAGAGGTTGGTTCTAACATGTATCAACTGCTGCTTTTTGTATGTGCTGGACCCAGCACATTGATGCAATCACAAAGAAAGCTCATCATTGCCTCTACTTCCTCAGATCTTTGTGGAGATTTGGAATGTCACCAACATTTTTATTGAACTTTTACAGGTTTACAGTAGCTTGCATACAGATAGGTTGCATCACGACCTGGTTCGGTAACTTGAATGCCCAAGAACGAAGGAGGCTGCAGCAATTGCTGGATATTACCCGATCCATCACAGATATTGACCTCCCGACCATCAAAGGGATCTACAGGAAGCATTGCTTCAAGAAGGCAGCCAATATAATCACAAACCCACACCGCCTTGGCCACAATCTAATTTCTCTTCTACCATGTGGAAGAAAGTACAGGAGCCTGAGCATCATTATCTCTAGGTTCAAGAACAGCTTTTTCCTCTCAACTACATGAGTCTTGAACCACGATTAAACCACAACCCTACCTCAGCAGTAAATTACTATGGATGAAGTACGAGGATTTATTCGAACTTCCATAGATGCACTATCTGAATATTCTAACACGATGCAATTCAGGAATGGAAACTATTCTCCTCTTAACTGTCTGAGTCTGCAGAGCCCAGTCCAGCAGTTCAGTTCAGTTTAGTTTATTGTCACGTGTACCTAGGTACAGTGAAAAGCTTTTGTTTTGCTTGCTAACCAGTCAGCGGAAAGACAATACATGATTACAATCGAGCCGTTTACAATGTATAGATACATGATAAGGGAATAACGTTTTGTGCAAGGTAAAGCCAGCAAATTCCGATCAAAGATAGTCCGGGCGTCACTGATGAGGTAGATAGTAGTTCGCCACTCCTCGCTGGTTGCCTGATAACAGCTGGGAAGAAACTGTCCCTGAATCAGAATCACAGGCTCGTCAGTTCCTTCCATCCTGTCCAACTTCCTTGTGGATTTTATCAGGAAGGCTGGAAGCATCGGCAGCTACCCTGGCCATTCCTTAATCTATACATTGACAGCAGGTACAGCAGCTTGAAAGCCTGGTCATCCATAGTGTAGGACAGCTTCTGCCATCTGACTCCTGAACCAATCTCCTCTTCCACACCTCTTCCCTGAGGTGCTGCCACATACTCTCACTCTTAATTCCACCTCACTCGGCTATTTCTTTATTGCACTTTACTGCATTTTTATTGCAACACTTCAGACTGCACATCAATATTTGCACTATTCTGCTGTTTTATATTTGTTGTTGTACTTATTATTGCATCTATCATTATTCTGTATGAGCTTTATGCGAATAAAGGAATTTTATTGCTTTTATTGCCTGGTGTATATGACAATAAACCAATCTGAATCTGACCTTTAGGGTCATTGAGACTCCCAACAACCTAGGGCTTGACTGCAGACAGACACAAAATGCTGGAGTCGCTCAGCGAGACTGGCAGCATCTCTGTAGAGAAGGAATGGATGATGTTTCGGGTCGAGACTCTTCTTCAGACTAGTTAGGGATAAGGTAAACGAGCGATATAGACGATGATATAACCATATAACAATTACAGCACGGAAACAGGCCATCTCGGCCCTTCTAGTCCATGCCGAACATTTACTCTCACCTAGTCCCATCTACCTGCACTCAGACCATAACCCTCCATTCCTTTCCCGGCCATATACCTATCCAATTTATTTTTAAATGATAAAAACGAACCTGCCTTCACCACTTCCACTGGAAGCTCATTCCACACAGCTACCACTCTCTGAGTAAAGAAGTTCCCCCTTATGTTCCCCGTAAAGGGGAGGTGCAGCAAGACCTGGGCGTCCTTGTACACCGGTCACTGAAAGTTGGCTTACAGGTACAGCAGGCAGTGAAGAAAGCTATTGGAATGTTGGCCTTCATAACAAGAGGATTTCAGTATAGGAGTAAAGAGGTTCTTCTGCAGTTGTATAGGCTCTGGTGAGACAACATCTGGAGTGTTGTGTACAGTTTTGGTCTCCTAATTTGAGGAATCATCCTTGTGATTGAAGCAGTGCAGCGTAGGATGGCGGGACTGTCATATGCGGAAAGATTGAAAAGACTAGGCTTGTATTCACTGGAGTTTAGAAGGATGAGGGGATATCTTATAGAAACATATAAAATTATAAAAGGACTGGACAAGCTAGATGCAGGAAAAATGTTCCCAATGTCGGGCGAGTCCAGAACCAGGGGCCACAGTCTTAGAATAAAGGGGAGGTCATTTAAGACTGAGGTGAGAAAAAACGTTTTCACCCAGAGAGTTGTGAATTTATGGAATTCCCTGCCACAGAGGGCAGTGGAGGCCAAGTCACTGGATGGGTTTAAGAGAGAGTTAGATAGAGCTAGGGGCTAGTGGAGTCAAGGGATATGGGGAGAAGACAGGCACGGGTTATTGATAAGGGACGATCAGCCATGATCACAATGAATGGCGGTGCTGGCTCGAAGGGCCGAATGGCCTCCTCCTGCACCTATTTTCTATGTTTCTATGTTTCTATCTATGTTTCTATGTAAACTTTTGTCCCTTAATTCTCAAATCATGTCCTCTTGTTTGAATCTTCACTACTCTCAATGGAAAAAGCTTATCCACGTCAACTCTGTCTATCCCTTTCATAATTTTAAAGACCTCTATCAAGTCTCCCCTTAACCTCCTGCGCTCCAAAGAATAAAGACCTATCTTGTTCAACCTTTCTCTGTAACTTAGGTGCTGAAACCCAGGACGTGGAGAGATAAAGAACAATGAATAAAAGATATGCAAGAAAGTAATGATTATGTAAGAAACACGCAGTAATGATTATATAGGAAACAGGAAAGATTGTTAGCTGTTTGCAGTGTGAATACGAGAAGTTTGTTTGACTTGGGTGGGGGAGGGATAGAGAGAGAGAGGGAATGCCGGGTCTACCTGAAGTGAGATAAATCAACTTTCATACCACTGGGCAGTAAGCTGCCCAATCAAAATATGAGATTCTGCCCCTGAGGAGACCGGGGACAGAAAGGTCCGTGTAGGAATGGGTAAGAAGAATTAAAGCGTCCGGCAAGTGAGAGATCAGGTAGGTTCACTGCTACAGCTATCTTGTGAGGGGGTGCAGCCAGTACGTGCCGTCTCAGAAGATAATGGTAGCACTGAAGCCCCAAAGAGTAATTGCCCTTGGACAATCCTTATGGCATGGTTGTGATGACCAGCAACACTGAAAAACATTTGAAATAGTATTAAATATTTTTTTTAAACTTAAAACAATAAAATAACAAACTTTAAAAGCACATTTCCCATTTACCCAATGTTAAATAAATAAACACATTAATATAGAAACATAGTCAGTCATCCAGCCTGGAAACAGGCCCTTCGACCCAACTTGCCCACACCGACCAACATGTCCCATCTGCACAAGTCCCACCTGCCTGCGTTTGGCCCATATCCCTCTAAACCAATTCTATCCAGGTTTTCTACTGCTTTCACGTGTCTAGGAGCAGTAGAATTTACGCCGATCATTTACCTCCCTGTGCCATCCTTCAAAGATAAAAGGTATTGGGATTATTCTTTTCTGTCCTTGCACTAGTCCTATATCTTATAATAGAAGATATAGTGGAAAAATGAGAAAATGAAACAGATACACTCTTCTACAGCAATGGAAGGTTCACCGAAGGACAGCAGTAAAGTGAATAATGAAAGGTCAACCAACTTAACACTTTGGGTGGCACAGTGGCGCAGCGGTAGAGGTGCTGCCTTACAGCGCCATAGTCCTGGGTTCAATTCTGACTATGGGTGTAGTCTGTATGGAGTTTGTACTTTCGCCCTGTGACCAGGTGGGTTTTCTCCAGGTGCTCCGATTTCCTCCCACGTTCCAAAGACGTACAGATTTGTAGGTTAATTGGCTTCTGTAAATTGTCCTCAGTGTGTAGGATAGGTGATTAATGGTCAGCGTGAACTCGGTGGTCCGTAGGGCCTGTTTCCATGCTGTATCTATAAACTAAACTAATGATAGAGTAGAAGTTTACAAACCATTGTTGAATGTTGAGTGCAGTGAGCACAGTAAAACCAGCATATCAGAGTAACTTATTGATGTTGGACTAGTCGTGGATTTAAATCCCATCACAGCAAGCAGTGAAATATAGTTTGATAAATCTTCTCACCAGATTTATAGTACTACCAAACAAATTAGTGATTTTCTAAAGAATGTAGCAAGCATGTAACAAATTCTACTTACTACGTCCTTAACGGCACAGTGTTGAAAATTGTCTTTCTTTCGCTTTTGTTGGGCTACCAGATCATAGTGTGGCCAGGTGTGATCTTTGGACAACTAGATCCACAGGTAGCAGAACACCTGAAGATGAAGCCATCTTGAAGACCACCACTTTGCTGAAATAAAGCTTCCAAGGACCCTCTGAGACTGTATTGAAATGAACCACTCTAACCCTGAGCATCTCCTCTGCACAAAACGTTTACAGTTTAAGGGTAAAATGTATTGTCACCTGTACTGAGGTACAGTGAAAAGGTTTTGTAATGTGCTATCCAGTCAGCGGAAAGACAATACATGATTACAATCCAGCCATTTACTGAATATAGATACATGATAAGGGAATAGCGTTTAGTGCAAGGTAAAGCCAGCAAAGTCTGATCAAGGGTCTGAGGGTCACCAACGAGGTAGATAGTAGTTCAGGACTGCTCTGGTTGTGGTAGGATGATTCAGTTGCCTGATAACAGCTGGGAATATGGTCGCAGATGTCATGCTCTTTCTGGAGATTGACAATAAACTTTCTTTGTCTCTATGAGAGGAAGCTTTATCCAGGAGCCTAATATTTTAAGCAAGTAAATGCTGAACTTCTGTCCATGTTACAAATGTTTCTTTGAATCAGCAATCACTTCAAGCTTCTGAGCATTGAAAGGAAATTTCCCAGCTTCACCTCTTCCTCGGCTTTTCCTGCTTCCTCAGTTTTGATCTGATCTACTCCTGGGAACCGTCCTTAAAAATATCAAGGGAAATGTTCATGGGCCAGAGCAGGTCTTTAATTTATTCAATAAACTTTGAGAAAAAAAATGTAATTTAAGATTATAGTCACTCCTATATTGGGAATGGTGTACATATGTGGAGATGCAGTCCCAGTATACAACGGAGGTATGGGAGACAGAACCACAGTGTGTAATAGGGGGTAGGTGAGAGAGCCCTGGTGTGTAATGGGGGTGTGGGATACAGAGGTTTTGTTAGCGATGGGGGTGTGGAAGACAGACCCAATGTATAATAGGGGGGCAGGAGACAGAGGCCTGGTGTGTAATAGGGGTGTGGGGGATGCAGTCCTGGTGTGTAATAGGGGTGTGGGAGACAGAGACCCCGAGTGTAATATGTGGAAGATGGTGATTCTCTTTCTCTGTGTCACTTTGCAATCTAACGAAAGTTTGGTTAACCAAAATTCTGTAGCCTCCTTTTGCTCTGGTATTTTATTTAATTCACATGTTTAATCAATAATGTTTTATTATTAATGTTCAATGTTTTATGTGTAATTCCTAACTGTCACTGTATGTCATGTTGTCACTTGCGGGTGGAGCACCAAGGCAAATTCCTTGTATGTGAATACTTGGCCATTAAACGTATTCATTCATTAAAAAGAGCGTGCCGTGAAGAAGGGACCTGATCCGAAATTCTGTCAGGTTGAGAACCCTTCCACCGATTTCCCCCCACAGATGATGCTTGATGCATTGACTTCCTTCAACATATTGTGTTTTTGCTGGTTGATGTAATCTATCAGTCATCCCTCAGCTCTACCAACTTGTGTGCATATTTTAAAAGCATTACACCGATTTCTATGAATAAGTTTATTTATTATTAATGCTACAAACATATTCACGGTTTTACAAAAAGCAAGAAAAAAAGTTAACGAGAAACGAGACCCACAGTTGATGAAATAAAGTGGGGAACTCGCTGCTGAGTCAGGAAGTAATGGCTGTACTGTAATCCAGGCTGCATCTTTGAACTTGCATAGAGAACTGAGAGCAAGTGTAATTGAGTTTGACCACTATGTGGGAGGATAGGATGCAGGTAGTTCCAAACCGACCATTGATGGGAGCAATCTGCCGCGATTCCAATAGAGGATGGCTTAGTGGTTTGTCTTGGAGCGTTCGATGGTTATTTCACATAGACCACCATAGTTACACAGATGGAGAACATGAACCCAGAGTCAAAGTGTAAAAATCATAGGGGGAAAGGAAGCGAGTGTTAGCGGACCAGTTGGAAGATGGGATATGTACATTTGTAGTTTGTCTTTGATTTTTCTTCCTGAATTTCTCACCTTTTTAAGGTGAGAAAATCGTTGTGTTGCAGAGCAGAGAATTGTTTGTAGAAGCAAGGAACTACAGATGCTGGTTTACAAAAAAAGACACAAAGTGCTGGAGTAAGTCAGCGGGTCAGGCAGCATCCCTGGAGAACATGGACAGGTGACGTTCCAGGTCAGGACCATTTCTTCAGGCAGATGGTTTGACTGTGGAAGGGATCTGACCCAAGTCTGGTTCCTTGAACTGCGATCAAGGGACAAATGTCTGCTGATGTTCCTCGTCCTTAACCCTGCAAAATCTCCACAAGGTGTGCCTACTTTGAAGAGGTTCTCCTCCTCTCACCGACAAGAGTTCTGCAACAGCCTCTCTCTCTACTCCCTCTCTGTGATTCCTCCTGCTCTCCAGCTCACATTGTCTGCTTTGGTCGGTCATTTTCACACCTAACACTTCCATATCTCTAGTCTCCCTCTCCCCTAGCTCTCAGTCTGATGAAGGGTTTCGACCCAAAACGTCACCCATTCCTTCTCTCCAGAGATGCTGCCTGTCTCGCTGAGTTACTACAGCATTTCATTCAAACGAAACCAAATTTCGTTTGAACCTCTGGGTTCAAATGACAACAAATAAATTGTATTGTATTGTATTTTGTGTCTATCTCCTTTTAACACTTTACTGATGTGTTCTTTACTACTGTGTGGAATGTATTGTAATAGTGTATGTTGAGATAGAAACATAGAAACATAGAAAATAGGTGCAGGAGTAGGCCATTTAGCTCTTCGAGCCAGCACCACCATTCAATATGATCATGGTTGATCATCCAAAATCAGTACCCCATTCCGCCGTTTTCCCCATATCCCTTGATTCCCTCAGCCCTAAGAACCCTAGTGGGAACGGAAGGAGTGTTTTAAAATTTGGCTATCTTACATTGAGGTCAATTGTTATTATGCTTTTATTTTGTTCTAAACATTACATTTTACTGGGAAATATTAATTTAAAGATTTAAATATATACTTTGAGCTATGAAATTTGACACACGGAGTTTAGTTTAGTTTAGTTTATTGCTTTTGAAAAAGCTTTTGATGCGTGCTTCACTGTACCTCGGTACACGTGACAATAAACTAAACTTTGGGTATATCAAAATAAAATTGGGTATATATAAAATAGAATTTGGGTATATCAAATTTCATGAATCACTGTAAATCTTTTAATGAATATTTGTCAGTAAAATGGAATGTTTGGATAAGCTCAACAAAACAATGACCTTCCCCCTCGCTACATGGACCCCTTTAAATCACAGACAGTTAATATAATAAATTAGAAGTAGGTTGCATATCCTGCAGGCCTTTGCAGTGTAAACCACAAAAACGCCTGTCATAAAATGAAAAACGTCAACCGTAGCACAGTGAATGGATGAATGGAGACAGATTCTGTCCCAGTACCCAGAGGGATAGGTCCGGTGATAGCCCTCTCATCTGCTTAGCACATAATGCATGTGTTTGCTGCGATGCTGGTAATGTGTTTTTTTTTTACTTCTTTTATCCAGAGGAATGAATCACATAAGTAGAGCAGTGGAACAAGATTTTCAACCCATTGCCTTTGATTAAGTGCTTTTACATGGGGTCTCAGGACCTGCAATAATATTAATGGAGTAGAAAGCAGAGTAAAGCCAGGACCTTGAGTTCCCAAGTAGCTTTATCCCAGGGATAAAGGGGATGATTATAAACTTACATGTATTTGTTCTTATCGTTGCTCAGGAGGAAGTTCGGAATGGGAATTAAAACTAAGCCTCTCCATTCAAGCAACAAGATTTAAAGGTTAAAGCAAAACCGATTATTATAGCATAATTTTTAATTAAATTAATGAAGTATATTTTTAATCTGTTTAATCGTGTGCTGTTCCAGTTCTCCTCTGTTTTCTTTCTTGACTCTTCCCAGGCAAGATCTCAACAGTGAGATGGCCATTGGTCCTGAGTGAGATTTCTCTCATAGAGAATGGAATGCAAATAACCTTACTGAATATCTACTCCTTCCAGTGACTGCGACTGGATAATGATAAAGAATAGATCTTTCATCTTCCTGGTCCTTAGGCCGCAGAGATTAATTCTCGTGAAGGGATGGACTTTGCGGCTGATGCCAACTAATGCACCCAACACCAGAGATTGAATTTTGAGCTTCCTTTGCACATGTTGGTCAGTCCCCACAGAAAGGGGTGTTTGTTCTCTGAGTTGTTAGAGCAAATAGAGTCCGAGAGTCACACAACGTGGAAACAGGCCCTTTGTCCCAACTTGCCCACACCGACCAACATGCTCCATCTACACTAGTCCACCTGCCTGTTTGGCCCATATCCCTCTAAACCTGTCCTATTCATGTACCCATCTTTATTTTTTCATTAAACCTTCATCATCATCGGAGGTCACTCGAAATGAGTATGACTGTCCTCTCCAGAGGACACCTGTGCATGACTTTGTTTAACGTGGGGAGACTGGTGCACAAACAGACACCTCACGGCCCTTGACAGATCTGGGTCAGGATCTAGTGGCATGGAGTCCAAGACGACCGGAGACCCTTTCCTGCTGCAGCCTTCATCCGCCTTCCCAGCTGTTGTGAGGCTACACTAAAGTCAGCCATCATCCTCCACCTGTTCCACCGTTGATGTCTTGGTTGGATTGCGCTTTGTCAGGGACCTCCCCCTCGAACTTACCGCCATGGGTGGCCCTACCAGGAACATAGCTCCAGATGGCATCACTCACAGGATCTCAGGACCACACAAGTTTCTCAACCACGACAAGGTGACAATCCATGGAGACATTAAACCTTATGATGGTACCTGCCTTAACTACCTCCTATGGCAGCTCGTTCCGTATGCCTGCTACCCTTTGTGTAAAAAAGTTACCCCTTGGGTTCCTATAAAATCTTTCCCTCCTTTCTTTAAACCTGCAGTATGTCCTCTGGTCCTCAGAATCTCAAATCTTCTGCATCGTTTAAAGAGCGATGTTTGGAACGGCACCCAAATCTTCAGAATCATGTCTTTACAATGAGAAATTGCACTTCCTTGTATCCAACACGAATTGAGTTCACAAAGACGATTTTGTAAATTATTACTTTAAAGATGGGATGAGGGCTGTTTAGTGGAGGAGGTTTACATGCACTTCAGGAAGGCCTTTGACAAGATCCCACATGGCAGATGTGTCCAAAACGCTAGAGCCTTTGGGATCCAGAGCGGATTGGAATATTGGATCCAAAATTAGCTTGGCCAGAAGAGACAGAGGGTTATGGTTGAGGGCTATTTTTTTACAATTGGATGCCTGTGGCAGTTTGTTGAATTGTGGAGTTGTTGATAGTGGAGGGTAGTCTTAGGCTACCTAGTGAAATGGGGTGAGAAATTGCAGATAATTTAAACTGGATACATTTGAGATAGTGCACTATAGGAGTACCAGTGAGGCAAGGATGTAAATCATGCACAGTAGGGTCCTAAGGAGTATTGATCAACAAATGGACTTGGGTGTACAAGTCCAAAGATCCTCAGAGGTCCTTAACGATAGAAAATGTGATTAAGAAACTTTATGAGGTACTGGCCCCACTGGATAAAAGAGCAGTGAGGTTATACTCCAACATTATTAAATATCGGTCAGACTTCAGCTGAAATAAGGAGGGGGGGGGGGGGGGAATTAACACTCATGGTCTTTTTCCCAGAATAGGGATTTCTAGAGGTGAGAGGGGAGAGATTTGAGAGGGACTCAGGGAAACCTTTTCACTGAAATGATAATCCATATCTGGAATAAATTGCCAGAGAAAGCCGTAGAATCAGACACAATTATAACTTTCAAAAGATGTTTGGACAGATTTACAGATAGAAAGGGTTTAGAGGGATTTGAGCCAAATGCAAGTAAATGCGGAATATGCCAGCTTGGTTGGCATAGACACATTGGGCCAAAGGGCTTGCTTCCATGCTGCATAGCTGCGGCGGGGACTTTAGATCTTCGACCGTCAGCCTGCGGCCTACACCAACTTGAAGCTGCGGTCTCCGGTGGGGAGGCACCGATTCAGGACTTACCTAGAATTTAACTTGTCTACACATCTGGATGCCCGCAGTGGCGACTGCGAAGGGTTGAGGTCCCGACCACGGGGGGGAATGGAGGAGGAATGGCCAAAGTTTGTGCCTTCCACCACAGTGGAATGCTGTGGTGGATGTTTGTGTTAAATTTTTATTGTGTTTTTCTGTGTTCTTTTTTTATTGTACCGCTGCTGGCAAATTCATTTCACTGCACTTTATGTGCAAGTGACGAATAAAACTGATTGATTGATTGATTGATCTATGACGCCATGACTGTATGGAGCACTACATGGAGTTGTGATCATCAGATTGTAGGGAGTATGAGTGCGGATTGGAGAGGGCACAGAGAAGATTCACCAGCTTGTTGCTTGGGATACAACAAGATTCAGCTAAGAGAAAGACTGGGGATGTTAGCTCTGTTTTGCCTAGAGCACAGGAGGTTAAGAGGGAGATGATTGAGATCTATAATATTATGAAGGGTATACATAGGTTAAATTGATAAAACTAGAGGACACAGATTTTGAGTAACGGGTAAAAGGTTCAGATGGGATTTGAGGAAGACCTTTTTTGCATCCAGAAAAAGGTGGAATAGTGGTGAATGTTGGAATGGATTGAGTGATGGAAGCTAAGTTGCCAATAGCATTCAGGATGTCAAGAAATCCAGTTGAATTACAATTGCAGGCCAAGGACCAAATGCTGGAAGAGTCGGATTAATACAGATCTGCCCACTGGTCAGCATAGATATGGTTGGTTGAATAGCCTGTTTCCATGCTGTATGACTGTATGAGAACTACTACTAGATCTGCTGTCAAATAAACTTGCCGAATAGTGAAAGGCCTGGAGAGAGTGGAAGTGGAGAGGATGTTTCCACTAGCGGGAGAATCGAGAATCAGAGGGCGTAGCCTCAGAGTAAAAGGCCGTACCTTTAGAAAGGAAATCAGGACGAATATATTTAGTCAGGGGGTGGTGAATCTGTGGAATTCATTGTCAGAGACGGTTGTGAAAGCCAAGTCATTGGGTATTATTAAGACGGGGATTGACAAATACTAGCAAAAGCATGTCAAGGATTATGGGGAGAAGGCAGAAGAATGGGGGTTAGAGGGAAAGGTAGATCAGCCATGATTGAATGGCGGAATAGTCTTGATAGGCCAAATGGCCGACTTCTGCTTCTATGATTTATGAACTTAGGCATTTATGAAAGAACATTCCATGATTTTGTTATGTCCCACTCCTTGTTTACTGCAATGTCTATATCTATTCTAATGTTTTGTCCGAACAATATCACAGTGTGTCCATTCACTGTCAATGCGTGAAGGTGACATTTAACCTAAGTGATGATGATGATAGATAGCAGAAACTCATAGAAACAGAAACATAGAAATTAGGAGCAGGAGTAGGCCATTCAGTCCTTCGAGTCAGCGCCGCCATTCAATATGTTTCTATAAGATCGCCTCTCATCCTTCTAAATTCCAGCAAATACAAGCCCAGTCGACCCATTCTTTCATCATACGCCAGTCCTGCAATCCCAGGAATTAACCTGGTGAACAAACGCTGCACACCCTCAATAGCAATAGGAGGCCAAAATTGCACACAATATTCCAGGTCCTCTTCTTCGAGTCCGTTGCAATCTCAGATGTCGTTCTGCCAGTATCTGGCGCAGGTCACAGCTGGTCGGGTCGGTTCAGCCAGGTCCTGGGGGCTGCACTGGGGGGTCGTCGTCACACTCCAGTAGGTGGGACATTGTCTGTACTGCTCCACAGCTGCATGTGTCTTCTGCCTGGTAGTTCCATGCTTTCATAAGTGCTTTGCACCTCCCCTGCTCCACTCGTAATATGTTGAGGGTCTTCCAGGTTGGCCATGGGAGGTCGTGCCCGCTGACGAGGCATTCAGTCGGAGTGATTCCTCTCTCCATCCAGTCGTGGGCTCGTGTGTTGAGCTGGTTCCATTCATCTTTCCAGATGTTGGTCCTTGCTGTTTCTTTGGTTGTCTGGAGAGGTGGGACTGTCTGCAAGAAACTGGCTCTGGATTTCAGTCGGGGTGGAGGTGCTATGTGTCCGTGCAGGGGGTGCCTGGTATCGATCTCCTGTGCTCTCCGCTCGTCTTGGGCGACGATGGATCGTCTGTTATGGGGGGGGGGGGGGGCAATACCAGCTAGGGCGTAGAGGCACGGGACTGGCGTTGTCTTTATGCATCCCGTGATAATGCGGCAGGTGTCGTTGAGGGCTGTGTCAACCAGTTTGGTGTGGTGGGAGCGGCTCCAGCTTGAGCACGCGTATTCAGCTGTTGAGAAGCACAGGGCTAGGGCAGTTGCACGGATGGTTGGTGGATCAGCGCCCCACTTTGAGTTTACCAGTTTGCGCAGGATGTTGTTGCGAGTGTTGACCTTGGCTTTGGTGTTCTGAAGGTGGGTTTTGAAAGAGAGTGTCCTGTCGAGTGTGACTCCGCGGTACACGGGGTGGAAGTGGTTGGAGAGTTTGTGGCCATCCCATGAGACGCTCAGTTGTTTTCCTGCATCTCGATTTTTAAGATGGAAGCTGCATAGTTGGGTTTTTGATGGGTTGGGTTTCAGGTGGTTGTTATTGTAGTAGGTTGTCATCTCTTGGAGGGCGCTTTCCTGGACAGACTCGATCTTCTGGAAGTTCTCCTGTTGGGTGGTGAAGCAGAGGTCATCAGCATAGATGAAGCGGCGGCATTGTGGGGGAAGTGGTTGGTTGTTGGTGTAGATGTTGAAGAGGAGGGGGGCCAGTACGCTGCCTTGTGGTAGGCCATTCCTTTGGGCTTTCCATTTGCTCTTCTTGTCGTTTAGTTGAACGAAGAAGCGCCTGTTGTTGAGAAGGCTTTTGATGACTTGGCACAGGTCGAGGTCACCAGTCATGTCAAAAAGTTTCCTGATCATGGTGTGGTGCTGGACAATGTCGTAGGCAGCGGTGAGGTCTATGAAAGCTGCTCCGGTGATGAGTTTGCACTCAAAACCGTCCTCAATGTGTTGGGTGAGGTTCAGTAGATGCCCGGCACAGGAGCGGCCAGGGCGGAAGCCAGCTTGATCTTTAGTAAGCTTGGAGTCTATAAGTGGCATGTTAACTAAACAGATCAGATATACCATACATCGATACAATCAGTTCAAACTCAAGTACAATAGATAGAGCTTGGGGAAGATACGGAGTGCAGGATATTGGTCTCAGCATTCTAACACATCAGTTCATATGTTCACAAGCCATCGGAGCAGAAGTAGGCCATTCACCCCATCGAGCCAACTCTGCCGTTCAATCATGGCTGATCTATTCTTCCATCTCAACCCCATTCTCCAGCCTTCTCCCCATTCCCTTTGACACCCTTACTAATCAAATACCTGTCAATCTCCGCTTTAAAAATACTCAGACTTGGCCTCCACAGGCATCTATGGCAATGTAGTGCCTTAAAGTTCAAAGTCCCCAATGGAGTAGAGATGAGTCAAACAGAACCCACTTTGTTTTAAAGTTATAGTTTGTTCTGTCTTAACTGAGGCTGAAGAGAAAGATACAACTGTTTGACTTTCCTTCAAAACCCTTGATAGGAGGGTGGCGAGTGACGATGTGTTTGTACAAGCCTCCGCCTGTTACTGGCTTGACCCAGACTTCAGTCTGTTCAAAGAATGACATTGGGAGTGAGGAATCGCCATAGTTTCTTGATTTGACAAATCTGTTTCACCTCACATCTCACAGTGTAATGACTTCATGCTTCATGAAGTGTATTGTTATTGTTTGACATTGTTAACATTACTATGCGAGGGAAAGGTCGGGGCTGTGGGAAGAACTCGCACGATGCATCTAGATGCAAATTCCCTCTGTCCTATTCTATGAAATGCACCTTTAGAAAAGATTGTGTCAGTTTCCTTTCAGAGCGAAGTTCTGCCAATATGCATATTGTAAATGGAGAATGAATTGTAATGATTCCTTTCATAAAATTGTTATATGGCTAAAAAATAAGTTTTATTATCCTTTTTCGGTTAACGAGTGAGAGGATTGTGATTATTAAGTCAGTAAGTGCATTGTTACACAAAATGCACGTTATCTATTACAGGCACGCAAGACAAGAGTCAAGTGTTTTATTGTCATATGTTCCAAACAGAACAATGAATTTCTTACATACAGCAGCCCAACAGAATATATAAACATAGTACTCTGTAAATAATATAATAAATGAAAAGAAGTTCAGTATATGTCATATATATATATGTATTAAATGAGATATGTGAGGTGAAACTGAACTTCTTTTCGTTTATACATAATCACACATATTCCTGTGTTGATGGCTGATCAACGCATGTTTGCACACTCCCGGCTGGACATTATAATTTGTCCACAGTTCTATTCACTGATCCTGCAGGAGCAGGTTGTAGGCAGCATGGTGTTTAAATTAGTACTCAGTAGTGTGAGGTGATTGATTGCAAGGAGTGATTTTGGATCACACTACGGCATTTGGGGAATTCACATTTAAGAAATTACAGTAAATAAATTTGGTATTAAAATGGCAGTATCGGCTAATGGGAAATTGAATTAGAATTACTCTAACATACTCTAACATTACTCGAACATACGTAATAATGAGGTAAGAGAGAGAGTGTGTGTGTGAGTGAGTGAGAGAGTGAGTGAGGGGGGGTGAAGGCGGGGGGGGGGGGGGGGGGGAGGGGTCACTGTCTAAAATTACAGGTTTCAGACATAGATGAGACCAAATATTTTTTCTGGAGCAAAAAACAACTGCTGGTGGAACATTCATGGGAGGAAATGAACGGATGACGATTCTGGTCGGGGCCCCGTCTTCAAGACTCCTGCAGGTATATTATATGTAAGTAAGTGCATATGATGTTCACATGGAATGATTGGATTGTTGTAATGAACCATCAACTTGGCTAATGTCAGTCAGGAGGGAAGTCTGTCACTGTTACTGTGTGATGTAACTCCAGGCATCTTAATGTGATCCTCTCGTTACAGCCCTCAGAAATGTACTTGATGGCACTCACTGCCGAGTCTCACGTATGTGAAGTATCTCAGTCCAGAGGGCAAAATATATGATGTGCCAGTGGATATATATCTGAGAAAAGATCCATTTGATCAGGAGAGGAGCCCCCTCCTCGGCCCCCTTTTTTAATCCTTGTACACCTGCGACTGTGCAGCCATGTATAAATCTAATTCAAATCTACAATAATTCAATTTACAAATTGGCAGGCGACACCTTTAAATTCCCTTAGTCAATATCACCAACAACTTCTCCTGGACTGCCCATATTGGTTGACTGCAACAACCAAGAAAGCACACCAACGCCTCTACTTTCCTAGAAGGCTTAGGTTTGGCATGTCAGCATGTCCCCAACAATCCTCACTGACTTCTACAGATGCGCTGTAAAAAGCATTTTATCGGGATGCATCAAAGCTTGGTTTGGGAACAGCTCCATCCAAGACCGTAAGAAATTGCAGCGAATTGTGGATGCAGCCCAGACCATCACACAGATCAACTTCCTTTCCATTGACTCCATTTATACCGCACGCTGCCACGGCAAGGCCAGAAGCATAATCAAAGATGGGTCGCACCCTGGCCACTCCCTCTTCTTCCCCTTCCCATTGGGCAAAAGATATAGAAGTGTGACAGTTTCTTCCCAGCTGTTATCAGGCAACTGAACCATCTTACCACAATCAGAGAACAGTCCTGAACTATTATCTACCTCTTTGGTGACCTCTTTGGGATCGATGCTCCTGCGAATTTTAACATCGAGGAGCTTGCAGTCTCGGTTAGAGACTGATGTGGAGAATGTCCAAGTCACAGGAAGTTCGATCAGCCCCGACCTGGGGTCCGATAGCCTAGCACAGGGAGCTGAGATCCTCCCGATGGGGAAGCTTGATAGCCCCGATGCAGAGGGCTTGACCGCCGGTTGCAGGAGCCAAGATCGTCCCGACAACGGAAGGTTCGAGTACCCCGACCGCGGGAGAACAAAGAAGGGAAGAAGATTGAACTATCTTTGCCTTCCATCGCAGAGAGGAATGTGGGGGAGTCGATGTGGTGTACAGTATGTCCATGTTATAAATTTATTTGGGGTCTTGTTGCTCTTTAATGAGGACACTGTATAGCAAATCAAATTCCTCGTATGTTGCAAAACATACTTGGCTAATAAATTACTATTATGATTATTATGATGATTATTATGAGCAGCAGGCTGACACCCAAACTTCAATCTAATCAAAGAGGAAATGACTAACTGAACTTGATCAAACTTATTCAATGTAGTTTTCTGAAATTTATTTGACAAATGTGCATGAATTATTTAAGGATGTGACAAGGAGCGTTGATCAAGGGGAACCAGTAGATGCAGTGTATTTAGATTTACAAAATAAATTTGATAAGAGGCTGGTGTATAAATTAAAAGGCTCATATATGGAGGAAATGTGGTAGCATGGATGGAAAACTAGCTAGCACATATAAAAGAGAGTTGGAATAAATGGGCTATTTCCAGGCTGAAGGAATGTAACTGGTGGAGTGCCGTAGGAATCAGTCCTCAGCCCTCATTCCTTCACTATTACATTGATTACCTGGAGCAGGGGATGAAACGTAAGTCAGTCATTGAAAGTGGGCGTGCAGGTCCAGCAGGCAGTGAAGAAAGCGAATGGTATGTTAGCATTCATAGCAAAAGGATTTGAATATAGGAGCAGGGAGGTTCTACTGCAGTTGTACAGGGTCTTGGTGAGACCGCACCTGGAGTATTGCGTACAATTTTGTTCTCCTAATCTGAGGCTGGCAGCATCATCAAAGACCCACACCATCCTGGCCACACACTCATCTCCCTGCTACCTTCAGGTAGAAGGTACAGGAGCCTGAAGACTGCAACAACCAGGTTCAGGAATAGCTACTTCCCCACAGCCATCAGGCTATTAAACTTGGCTCGGACAAAACTCTGATTATTAATAACCACTTTATGTTATTTACACTTTATCAGTTTATTTATTCATGTGTGTATATATTTATATCATGGTAGGTACACAAAATTGCTGGAGGAACTCAGCGGGTGCAGCAGCATCTATGGAGCGAAGGAAATAGGCGACGTTTCGGGCCGAAACCCTTCTTCAGACTGGGTCTGAAGAAGGGTTTCGGCCCGAAACGTCGCCTATTTCCTTCGCTCCATAGATGCTGCTGCACCCGCTGAGTTCCTCCAGCAATTTTGTGTACCTTCGATATTCCAGCATCTGCAGTTCCCTTTTGAACACTTTATATCATGGTATATGGACACACTTATCTGTTTTGTAGTAAATGCCTACTATGTTCTGTGTGCTTAAGCAAAGCAAGAATTTCATTGTCCTATACAGGGACACACGACAATAAACTCACTTGAACTTGAACTTGGAAAGACATTCTTGCCATAGAGGGAGTACAGAGAAGGTTCACCAGACTGATTCCTGGGATGTCAGGACTTTCATATGAAGAAAGACTGGATAGACTCGGCTTGTACTCGCTAGAATTTAGAAAATTGAGGGGGGATCTTATAGAAACTTACAAAATTCTTAAGGGGTTGGACAGGCTAGATGCAGGAAGATTGTTCCCGATGTTGGGGAAGTCCAGAACAAGGGGTTACAGTTTAAGGATAAGGGGGAAATCCTTTAGGACCGAGATGAGAAAAACATTTTTCACACAGAGAGTGGTGAATCTCTGGAATTCTCTGCCACGGAAGGTAGTTGAGGCCAGTTCATTGGCTATATTTAAGAGGGAGTTAGATGTGGCCCTTGTGGCTAAAAGGATCAGGGGGTATGGAGAGAAGGCAGGTACAGGATACTGAGCTGGATGATCAGACATGATCATGTTGAATGGCGGTGCAGGCTCGAAGGGCCGAATGGCCTACTCCTGCACCTATTTTCTATGTTTCTATGTAAGTTTCCAAGTTTGCCAATGATACGAAAATAGGTGGAAGAACATGTTGTGATCAGGGCATTGTAATTCTGAGACGGGATATAGATAGATAGAGTGATTAAGTGAAAACTTGGCAAATGTGGGGAGGTGTTTGTGTTCAGGCATTTTAATAAGAAGAATGGATAGGTGGATTATTATCTACTGTAAATGAAGAGAAGCTATACATGAGTAAAGTTTAGACCGATCTAAATGGTGTAGTGCATGAATCATAAAATGTTGAAGGCAAGTTCAACAGGTAGGTAAGAAGGCAAATGGCATTTTGGCATTTATTGCGAAGGAATTGAAATTTAAGGACAGGGAGTTTCAAGTACAATCATACAGGGTATTTGAGAGGCCACATCCAGAATACTGTGCACAAGTTTGATCTACTTACTTAAAAATATATATATTTTAACAATTGAGTCAACCAGCGCTCGCTTTGAACAGAAGGTCAATGGAATGATGTCAACCATCCTGTCAGACATTGGTCACATCACAGACATCCGATCGGTCTTCCTGAGAGTGAAACCATGGAAAGGGACTGGCCAAGATGGAGTCCCTGGCCGAGTCTTCAGATCCTGCATGGACCAACTGGTTGAAGTGTTTGCCGACATTTTTAACCTCCTCCTACTCCAATCTGAGATTCCAGCCTGTTTTAAGAAGACCACTGTCATGCCAGTGCCATAGAAAAACAAGCTAGCATATCTTGGCTCAGGTAGTTCACTTTCCCACCATCATGAAGTGCGTCCAGCCTTTCAGACAGCCTTGATCCACTGCAATTTGCCTACTGCTGCAATGTGTGACGTCATCTATCTGCTCCTACACTCATCCTGTAAAATCTGCATTACCTCCATACCACCATTCATACTAACTTCAACTAGGACTCTTCCCTCCCCTATGCAACGGACATCCTGACCCATAAACCACAATCCTTAAGGATAGGCTTAGATTTAGATTTATTATTGTCAAGTGAACTGAGGTCCAGTGGAAATCTCTGTTTTGCATGCTATCCAGTCAAATCAGATAATACTATAGATAAATGCAATCAAGCCAAACTCAAGTACAAAGTGAAATATACAGAGTGTAGAATATAATGCATAACAGTACTATAGCGCACCAGTTAACGGAGACAACATCAGCAGTAGAGATGCCGCCAGTAGCAGGGCAGCACGGAGGCGCAGCATTAGAGTTGCTGCCTTGCAGCACCAGAGACCGGGTTCGATCATGACAACGGGTGCTGTCTGTATGGAGGTGGTATGTTCTCTCCGTGACTTGCGTGAGTTTTCTCTGCGTTCCCTCCTACACTCCAAAGACGTACAGGTTTGTTGGTTGATTAGCTTGGTGACATTTTTAATTGTCCCAAGTGTGCATAGGATAGTGTAGTGTGCGGGGATCACTGGTTGGCGTGGACGCGGTGTGCCGAAGGGCCTGTCACCGTGCTGTATCTCTAAACTAAACTAAACTAAACCAATTCCAGAGATGGGTAACAAAACAGTTTCAACAATTATTCTCAATAATGTTACTGAGCAGTGAGGCATTTTTAATCCCTGTACTCTCACAACCGTGTAGCCAAATTCTGCTCTAACTGTATTTACGAGTTTGCACATGATATTACTGTAGCAGGCTGGATCCCAAACAACGATAAGGAGGAATGCAGGAAGGATATAGAGAGCTGAGTGGCATGGGGTCAAGAGGCTTGACAGGGTCGATTTAAAATGTTCTTACTCATGGAAGAGTTACAAACAAGGGGACATGGTTAGGAAATAAGGGGGCGGAGCGTTGAAGTATCTTCTGTCAGAGAGGAATGAATCTTTGGAACTCTCAGCACCTGTGGATTGTGGAGGGCAGATTACAAGATATACTTTAAGAAGAAGATTAATACATTTTTGAAAGAAGGACTGTGGAAAATTGGTACAGATGAGGCATTGGAACCAGCATAGATCAGTCCAGATCATATTAATGGTGGCCTACTCCTGCTCCCATTTCCTTGTATTCTTGTATTCTTGTGAATCTCTCATGAGTAGTGGGGACAATTATGTTATTATTTCAACAATCTTTCTTTCCACATTTGCTGAGATGTGTAGATCATTACAGTACGTTAGACTTTAGAGATACAGTGTGGAAAATGGCCCTTTGGCCCACCGAGTCCACGCCAACCAACGATCACTAACACTAACTCACCTACACATCAGGGACAATTTTTTAACAAAATTTAATTTTTTTTTTGCCTAGAGAAAACCCACACAGACATCGGGAGAACGTACAAACTCCGTACAGGCAGCACTCATAGTCAGGATTGAACCTGGGACTCTGGCACTGTAAAACCCCTGTCCCACGATGTAAGTTTACCCAAGAGCTCTCCCAAGTTTAAAAAAAAATCAAACTCGTGGTACGAGTAATTTTTTACTCTTGGAAATTTTTCACACTGTTGAAAAAACTTCACGAGTTTCCGCATTTCCCGAGTACCTGCCTTTAGCATTACGAGCCGCTACGAGACATCCACAAGCTCCGACGTACCAGCTACGTACATTCTACGTACTTACCACGAGTTTGGGCCTTAAAGTCAACATCTCTAATGCTGCTCCACTGTGCCGGCTTTCATGATCATGGTCTAACATGGACTAACTCATAATGTATCAAATATTTATTGCTGCAATGTTGCGTTTAATATACTTGTAAAGCTTTTCATTTCATTCTAGCAGTCCCAGTGCTGGAGACTCCTGACTCTTGACTCGTAACTATATGTGCTACAGAGTAAGTGGATGGCTCTATGAAGTGAACTAAAAGATCATCATGTAGAAACAAAGAACTGCAGATGCTGGTTTTCAAAAAAGGCACAAAGTGCTGGAGTAACTCTGTGGGTCAGGCAACATCTCTGGAGAACATGGATTGTGACGTTTCGGGTCAGGGCCCTTCTTAGAAACATAGAAACATAGAAAATAGGTGCAGGAGTAGGCCATTCGGCCCTTCGAGCCTGCACCGCCATTCAATATGATCATGGCTGATCATCCAACTCAGTATCCTGTACCTGCCTTCTCTCCATACCCCCTGATCCCTTTAGCCACAAGGGCCACATTTAACTCCCTCTTAAATATAGCCAATGAACTGGCCTCAGCTACCTTCTGTGGCAGAGAATTCCAGAGATTCACCACTCTCTGTGTGAATTTTTTTTTTCTCATCTCGGTCCTAAAAGATTTCCCCCTTATCCTTAAACTGTGACCCCTTGTTCTGGACTTCCCCAACATCGGGAACAATCTTCCTGCATCTAGCCTGTCCAACCCCTTAAGAATTTTGTAAGTTTCTATAAGATCCCCCCTCAATCTTCTAAATTCTAGGCCCTTCTTCAGACTTATCATGTTGTACAATTATTACAAGAACATCACCATTTCTCAGGTATTGAATTAAGCTTTGCCCATGCTGATCAGATTCTAACAAAGATATATCCACATTTGATGTATATTTGGAATCAATGATTTTCTCGATCAACCAAAAGCATGGACCCTTCACTAAAATCACCACCACAAGAGCACCAAAGGCATCTTGCATTATATAGTTCCTAAACATAGAAACGTATTCAAAATGCTTCAGAGAGTTGTATACACACAATGGTTACTGAAAAAAATAGGGAAAAATAGGAATTCTGGCCAACGGTTAGATTCCTGAAGGAGAAGAGGAAGGCTTTAAGGAATGTATTCTAAAGCATGGAGCATGATACGCTGAAGATGGACTGCAAATACAAGTAAGATAGACACAAAATCCTGGAGTAACTCAGCGGGTCAGGCAGAATCTCTGGAGAGAAGAAATTGGAAACGTTTCGGGTTGAGACCCTTACAGATTGGACCCGAAAAATCAGATGTTCTCCAGATGTGCTGTCTGAGTTACTCTGACACTCTGTGTCCTTTTATGCATTAACCAGCATTTGCCGTTCATTATTTCAACCAGTAGCAGATAGTCAACTCAATATGAGACTTCAGGAGCCGGTTGTAGTGTGAGTCACTTCCATCATTCCACCTGATGTTTGGAAGGAGATGGTTAAAATATTATCTTTGTCTGCAAAGAGTTAATGATGCCCTAGGTGTTTGCAGCCATCAAATATGTTATTGTTTTATTTTGGCATGCCTTCTTTTATTCCACTACAATGTGAGCACTGAAACAGTTAATGGAAAAATAATAAAACAAAACAGTTTGGGCTAAGAGAGAAAAAAACCATTTGTAACTTGCTGTCTCCATCAAGGAGAGGTTTTTGCTCTGTTGCAGAAAGTATTTTATGAGACAGCAGTGCTGTGAGGCCCGGCCAAATGAAGCTGTCATAGCCACTATTGACTGACATGCCAGTGTAAGTGAAACATGTGATTCCGAATGACTCCCTAATTACTGCTGCTGTGATGTCTCAGAGTCTGCCGGGCCAGAGGTTAATAGTCTTGATGTTCAGCCATCGCCTGCTCCAAATGCAGGACTTAAACTGGCTCCCTGACAGTCGATATCTGAATCAAGTTCTCAAGGCTATAGCACCAACCGATCAATTAGACCCTTGTTCCTCTTGGTTGTCACCTGACAATGAGTTTGATGAGTTGGAGGTGAAAAGACACTCGCCATAAGGCAGTTCAGAACAATATGAGGAATATATTTATTTTATGTATATATATCCTCATATTGTTCTGAACTGCCTTACTAAAATATATTTATTTTATGTATACGTGTACTTAAAATACGTGTACACGTATACTTAAAATAAATGTATTCCTCATATTGTTCTGAACTGCCTTATGGCGAGTGTCTTTTCACCTCCAATCTATATATATTTTCACCAATATATATATATATACATACATACAAACATACACACACATGTATTACAGTGCTCACCTAGACCACAACCACAACTCTGTAGAGGCTCCTATACCGTGGTCTCTTACTATTCTGTATGCACCAAATTCATGCAGGAATTCATGTGTAATAATATATACACATATATAGATAAATATATGTGTGTGTGTGTGTGTGTGCGTGCATGTGCGTGAGAGATGTGTGATGTGTGTGTCTGCGTGGTGTGTGTGTGTGTGTGTGTGTCAGGGAGATGTGTGATGAGGCTTCTGCACAATCCGTTCATTGTCATTAACCTAGAGAGTCAGCTACTTGGATGCTAGTAGTCTGAACATCTCCATCAATGCAATAGCGTGAGGTGCTCTTATATTCTTCCGATTCCTGCATGAATTTGGTGCATACAGAATAGTAAGAGACCAAGGCATGGGAGCCTCTAGAGATCTGTGGTTGTGGTCTGGGTGAGCACTGTAATGATGAATAATGGCATACCCATCCACTGCCCAGCCAAATGGTGACCTCAAATGAAGTCCAACTCATCACCCATTAGTTGGTGATAGAGGCTGATTGGTTATGGTACTGGACCTGTAATCCGGTACTGTGGACCAATGATATGTAGACATGAAGTTCAAACCTCCTACAACAGTTGGCTTGTTAAACACATTTATATTAAGTTAGGTACATTGAAATGTTTCTAACAGCAGCTGTACTATTGATTATCAAAAGGGGAGGGATAGATTTGCAAGGACATTGCCATGAATGGAGTTTTTATCCCTGAAAGATTGAAAGGCTGTACTGATTTTCTTTGGAATAAGCGAGGATGAGACTTACTATAGCTTTTTTTTTTACAGTCTATGTCCCCTGGCACAGAGATTGCATGAAGGATCTACTGGCATGATACCATTGTGGCATTAGTACCCAGGCACAGCATCATTATAATGTGAATCCTCTCATAGAGTGATACAGTGTGGGAACAGGCCCTTCAGCCCAACTTGCCCACACCGGCCAACATGTCCCAGCTGCACTAGTCCCACTTGCCTCAGTTTGGTCCATATCCCTCAAAACCTGTCCTATCCATGTACCTGTCTAACTTCTTAAACGTTGATATAGTCCCAGCCTCAACTACCTCCTCTGGCAGATTGTTCCATATAACCCACCACCCTTTGTTTGAAAAAGTTACCCCTCAGATTCCTATTAAATCTTTTCCCCTTCACCTTAAATCTGGTCCTCTGGTCCTCAATTCACCTACTCTGGGCAAGAGACTCTGTGCCTCTATCTCATGTGGTATCACTACAGTGTGAATGATATGCTACATCCATTATGCAATCACCCATTGCCCCTCGATATGAAGATGATTTCTCACATTGTTCACTGACGGTTCCTGCAGTAAATGAGTCATCTCGACCTTGAGTTCAGAATTTTGCATTTAGGACGGTTTACCACTGGATGGAGTTCCTGTTCCTTCCTTTCTATTCTTTTCTGTCCCTTCTTGGTTTCGAGACAACACTTCAGCTGAAGCAGCCCCCAGCAGCATGTTGTGTCGAAGGACCTATTTCCATGCTGTATGACTCTATGACTACCCCATCGGGCCAAGGGCTCTGTAAACAGTGAAAATATAGAAAATTAGAATAGTGTATTGGCTAAGTTCAATCTTCTGTACTGCACTGTAGTTTTTGACAATCACCAAGTCTATAATATTCACAATACAGCCATAAATAGGCTCCACATGGCTGCGTTCTATACCATGTGCCTATGGAACAGATAACAAGTTGAATAAGCAAAAACAATAATAGAGCGCCTATGGAAACAAACAGAAGGTAATTTCATCGGATAATTTCACTGTGTCTGGAGTCTTTTATCTACAAAGGGTACTTTATGTCAATAACTGGTTAGCTAGGCTCAAGTTGGAAGTTTGGAAGTTTGCATTTTCCCAGCTAAAATGCAGCCTGTAAAAGTAAGACAAATCAGTTTTGGGGCTCCATATCTAAGGAAGGATGTGCTGGCGTTGGAGAGAGCCCAGAGGAGGCTTCTGAGAATAATCCCAGGGTTGATTGGGTTAACGTATGATGAGCATTTGATGGCACTGGGCCTGTTCTTGCTGGAGTTTAGAAGGATGAGGGGGGGTGGGGGACCTCATTGAAATGTACCAAAGGCCCGGATAGAGTGGATGTGGAGAGGATGTTTCCACTGGTGGGAGAGTCTAGGACCAGAGGGCTTACCTCGGAATAAAAGGATGTGCCTTTAGGAAGGAGATGAGGAGGAATTTCTTTAGTCAGGTTGGTAAATCTGTGGACCTCATTGCCAGAGATGGCTGTGGAAGTCATGTCATTGCGTATTTCTAAGGCGGAGATTGGCAGATTCTTGATTAGTACGGGTGTCAAGGGTTATGGGGAAAAGCAGGACAATGGGGTTGAGAGGGATCGATAGATCAGGCATAATTGTATGATGGAGTAGACTCAATGGGCCGAATGGCCTACCTCTGCTCCAATGACTTATGTCCCTGTTCCACTTAGGCGAAAGCCTGGTGAGTGAGAGGTGGATACTGCAAAGTCTGCTGTTACATTAAGAGCATTGTAATCTGACTACAGCGCCAGAGAGCTAACAAAATAAAATCATGAGAATAATAGATCAGGTAGATGTACAGAGTCTCTTGCCCAGAGTAGGTGAATCGATGACCCGAGGACATAGATTTAAGGTGAAAGGGAAAAGATTTAATAGGAACCTGAGAGGTAACATTTTCACACAAAAGGGTGGTGGGTGTATGGAACAAGCTGCCAGAGGAGGTAGTTGAGGCTGGAACTATCCCACGTTCAAGAAACAGTTAGACAGGATAGGACAAGTTTGGAGGAATATGGACCAAACGCAGGCAGATGGGACTAGTGTAGATGGGAAAGGTTGGCCGATGTGGGCAAGTTGGGCCGAAGGGCCTGTTTCCACACTGTATCATTTTATGGCTCTATGTGCTGTTTGTACATTCTCCTTACATAGTATAGATATGAATGCAATCTCTTGCCTTTTACGCCACCACTAAGTAACTCTTTGCCAGTGTTAGAGGCCTGAAAATGTCACTCGAGGTGTTTGTTTTAGCACACACACTTATTCCAGGGGGAGTGACCTTACAAGCCATCATCATCTCATCTTCAGGTCTGAAGAAGATCCTGACCTGAAACGTCACTTATCCATGTTCCCCAGGGATGCTGAGTTACTCCAGCACCTTGTGTGTTGTTGTATTATCTCAGCTTCTGTTGATTGGGGTGCCTGTCTCTCCTTCATGCTTCAGACACTCCACACTAATGTTTGAGATTTACTCCTCCGTGGAAAAGTTCATTCTTGGAATAATTACGCCAGAGAAGTTATCGCTTGAATGGGCTTGTTGTTGCCACCAAAGGCAGTAAGAATGTGTTCACATTACCGCAGACAGAACTGATCCAACCAATGTCTTTCTGATTGCCAGTATTGTTTGCAGACCTTCGCCTGAGTGGCACCAATGCTCAAGGTAGATCTATTAAAGCTGAGCAATCGGCTGCTTTCCTGAGTGAAGCTGACTAACATTTAATGCATTGATTTTGTTTTGTGAAGTACATTAAATTCCCATTTCTTTTATTAACCACCTGAGAGCTGGTTCTCATCCTGTTTCCAGTAGCAGTTTAGCACTGAATCAAGGCTGTTTCCAGATAATCACTGCTGTTGCACAAGGAAGTAGTTTGGATTAGCTTAAAGAGACAGTGAGGGAACAGGTCCTTCGGCCCACTGGTTCTGTGCTGTCCAGCAATTACCTGTACAAGTTCTATCCTGCACACTAGGGACAATTTACAGAAGCCAATTAACCGACAACTAGCACTATCCTACCAAATAAGGACAATTAACCTACACACATCTACATCTTTGGAATGTGGGAGGAAACTGGAGCACCCGGAGTAAACCCATGCAGTCACAGGGAGAAGGTACAAACTCCATACAGACAGCACTTGTAAGTCAAGATGGAACCTGGGTCTCTGGCACTGCAGGGCAGCAACTCTACCGCTGCACCACTGTGCTGCCCCAAAGCGATGAACATTGCAATTCACATTCTCAGATTAACATACTTCCTCTCATATAGACACAAAAATCTGGAGGAACTCAGCGGACAGGCAGCATCTCTGGAGGGAAGGAATGGGTGATGTTTCCGGTCTAGATTCTTCTTCAGACTTGTCAGGCGAAAGGGAAACAAGAGATATAGACATTGATGTAGAGAGATATCGAACAAATGAATGAAAGAATTGCAAAAAGTAACAACGATAAAGGAAACAGGCCATTGTTAGCTGTTTGCTAGGTGAGAACGGGAACTTGGTGCAACTCGGGTTCAGGAGGGATGGAGAGAGAGAGAGTGCAGGGGTTACTTGAAGTTAGAGAAATCAATGATCACATCACTGGGTTGTGAGCTGCTCAAACAAAATATGAGATGCTGTTCCTCCAATTTGCAATTAACCTCACTCTGACAATGGAGGAAGCCTAGGACACAAAGGTTAGTGTGGGAATGGGAAGGGGAATTAAAGTGCTTGGCAACCGGGAGATCAGGTAGGTCCAGGTGGACTAAGCGAAACGATCGCCCAGTCTGCGTTTGGTCTCGGCGATGTATAAGAGTCCACATCTTGAACAATGGATACAGTAGATGAGGTTGGAAGAGATGCAAGTGAACTTCTGCCTAACCCAAATGGACTGTCGGGGTTCCCAGATGGAGTCGAGGGAGGAGATATAGGGACAGGAGTTGCATCTCCCACGGTTGCAGGCGAAGGTACCTGGGGAGGGGCTGGTTTGGGTGGGAAGGGATGAATTAACCACGGAGTTGCGGAGGGAACGATCTCTGCAGAAGGCGGAAAGGGGTGGAAATGGAAGATGTGACTCGTGGTGGGATCCCATTGGAGGTGGCAAAAATGTCAGAGGATTATGTGTCGTTTCCTCTCATATTAGATAATTATTCAAGAACTGTGTAACTCTGAGAAATGTCTTATCTGAGTCAAAACAAAGCTGAGATCAATGGCGTATGTATGTTCTTTTTCAAGTATGATAATATTGCAAACCGCCAACTTTGAAAGAATAATTGTCATCATCCTGATGGAACATAAAACTGTCACTGAGGGCCCGATGCCTATTAGTGAAGGGAATAGAAGAGGATTCAATTGGTTTCATTAATGGACTCCTGAGCTTCAATGTGGATACAAGGTACTGACGTTGCTGGTCTACTAAAAAGACACAAAGTGCTGGAGAAACTCAGCAAGTCAGGCAGCATCTCTGGAGAACATGGATAAGTTCTGTTTCAGGTCGGGACCTTTCTTCAGACTGATTGTAGGGGGGGTGAAAGAAAGCTGTGAGAAAGGAGGGAGAAGCAGGGACGGGGAGGTTTTAATGTTTATCTTGTTGGGCTATAAACCACCCAAGGCACCTGACCTCACTGTCCTGGGCCAACTCCATTGCCAGATTGACACCACACACAAACTGGCGGAACAACACCTCATCTATAATAATAATAATAATAAATGTTATTTATGGGCGCCTTTCAAGAGTCTCAAGGACACCTTACAAAAATTTAGCAGGTAGAGGAAAAACATGTAAGGGGAATGAAATAAATAGTAGAGACATGACTAGTACACAAAGTAAAGACAGAATACAATTCAAAACACAATATGAGGCAATTAATGCACAGATGAAAAGGGAGGGGGACGTGGGGCTAAGGATAGGCAGAGGTGAAGAGATGGGTCTTGAGGCGGGACTGGAAGATGGTGAGGGACACGGAATTGCGGATCAGTTGGGGGAGGGAGTTCCAGAGCCTGGGAGCTGCCCTGGAGAAGGCTCTGTCCCCAAAACTGCGGAGGTTGGACTTGTGGATGGAGAGGAGACCGGCTGATGTGGATCTGAGGGACCGTGAGGGTTGGTAGGGGGAGAGGAGGTCATGAGATATGGGGGGGCCAGATGGTGGAGGGCTTTGTAGGTGAGGATCAGGATTTTGTAGGTGATCCGGTGGGAGATGGGAAGCCAGTGGAGTTGTTTGAGGATTGGAGTGATGTGATGCCAGGATTTGGTGTGGGTGATGAGTCGGGCGGCTGCGTTCTGGACCAGTTGGAGTCGGTTGATGTAGGTGGAGCTGATGCCAAGGAGAAGTGAGTTGCAATAGTCCAGTCGGGAGATGAAGGCATGGATGAGTCTTTCAGCAGCGGGAGGTGTGAGAGAGGGTCTGAGTTTGGCGATGTTGCGGAGATGAAAGAAGGAGGTTTTAATGACATGGCGGATGTGAGGCTCAAGGGAGAGGGTGGAATCAAAGATCACGCCAAGGTTGCGGGCCTTGGGAGATGGGGAGACAGTGGTGCCGTCGATGGTGAGAGTGGGGTTATTGATTTTGCTGAGTGTGGCTTTGGAGCCTATGAGGAGGAATTCTGTCTTATCGCTGTTGAGTTTGAGGAAATTATGTTGCATCCAGGTTTTTATAGCTGACAAACAGGAGTTGATATGGGAGAGGGGGGGGTTGTGGGGGGATTTGGTGCCGAGGTAGATCTGGGTGTCATCGGCGTAACAGTGGAAGTCCAGGTTGAAGTGGCGGAGTATCTGACCAAGGGGAAAGATGTAGATGATGAAGAGGAGGGGGCCGAGTACGAAGCCTTGGGGAACGCCTTGAGTGACTGTGGCTGTAGCAGAGGTGTGGTTGTGGAGAGAGATGAAGTGGGATCTGTTGGAAAGGTAGGAACGGAGCCAGCTGAGTGCAGAGCCTTCAATGCCGAGGTCTTTGAGTCTGGTGAGCAGGATGTTATGGTTCACTGTATCGAAGGCTGCGCTCAGGTCGAGGAGGATGAGGATGTTGAGGGAACCAGTGTCAGCAGAGGTGAGGAGGTCGTTGAGGACTTTGAGGAGAGCAGTTTCTGTGCTATGGAGGGGGCGAAAGCCAGATTGGAGGGGTTCAAGTAGGTTATACGCAAGGAGGTGGGAATGAAGTTGTGACGCAACGATACGCTCCAGGGTTTTTGAAAGAAAGGGGAGGTTTGAGATTGGGCGGTAGTTAATGAGAGAGGAGGGATCAAGACCAGGTTTCTTTAAGATTGGTGTGACAGCAGCAGTTTTGAAAGCGGAGGGGACAATTCCTTGGGACAATGAGGAGTTGAAGAGATTAGTGAGGTACGGGCAGAGAACGGGGAGGCAGGACTTCAGCAGGGGAGTGGGGAGAGGGTCGAGGGAGCAGGTAGTGGGTTTGGAAGAGCTGATGAGTTTGGAGATTTCAATAGGGGTGACCAGGTCAAACTGGGAGAGGAAGCAGTATGGAGGAGGGGTAAGGAGGTCAGTGGAGATGTTGAAAGGAGGGGCCTTGGTAGGTGGTGGAGTAGATGCTGGGGAGTCGGGTACAGGGGATAAAGATTGATAGATGGTGCTGATTTTATCAGCGAAAAAGTGGAGGAATGAGTTGCAGAGATCCGGAGTAGAGGTAGGGAGAGTGTTGGCTCGAGGCTTGAGGAGGTTGCCCACTGTGGAGAAGAGGGTTCTGTGGTTTAGGCAGGGATCAGTGAATATGGAGGAGAGGTAGGCAGATTTTGCAGCAATGAGGGCATCTTTGTAGTCAGTGAGGTGGAGTTTGTAAGCTTCAAGGTGGACCGTGAGAGATGATTTATTTGTGAGTCGTTCAAGTCGGCGACCAGTCTGTTTCAGTTTACGAAGTGCAGGTGTGTACCAGGGTGAAGATGTGTTGAAAGTTACGGTTCTTGTTTTGAGGGGGGCCAGAGTGTTAAGGGAGGTAGACAAGGTGGAGTTGAGATGGTTTGTGAGATCATCAGGTGAGATGGGGACTGAGTCCAGGGGGAGAGTGGTGGAGAGCAGGTCAGAGAGATGGAGGGGATCAATGGATTTTAGATTACGGAAGGTGATTTCTTGGAGGAAGCGGGGGCGAGGTGTCGGAGAAGGGATGGTGAACCGTCTTCCACTTGAGTATCTTATAAACCAATGATTTGAACATTGAATTCTCCAATGTAACTACAAACCACCCCCCCCCCATCTCCCTTCTTCACCCGCCCCTCTCCCCCACCCCCCACCCACCAACTCCCGCCCTCCCCCCCCCCTCACCATTCTCCAGCCCGTACTCTCCCCTGAACCCCACGTGGACTTGTACCTATTTCTTCCCTCTTCCTCCTCTTTCACCTACATTCCTTCCTCTAGCTTCACAATTCACAACAATGTTTCTGTCTCACATCTTCTTTCATTTTATCTCTGGCATTTGTCCAACCAAATGCCAATCAAAAACCCCACTCACCTGTACAAACCTATTACTTGCCAGGCTTTGTCTTACCCATGCTTTAGTTTAGTTTGGTTTAGTTTAGTTTAGAGATACAGCACGGAAACAGGCCCTTCGGCCCACCGGGTCCGCGCCGACTAACGATCACCCATACGCTAGTTCTATCTTACACAATAGGGCAATTTACAGAAGCCAATTACCCTACGAACCTGTACGTCTTTGTAGTGTGGGAGGAAACCACAGCACCTGGAGAAAACTCACAGGGAGAACTTACAAATAACGTACAGACAAAAACATCAGTAGTCAAGATCGAACCCGGGTCTCTGATGCTGTAAGGCAACAACTCTACTGCTGCACCACTGTGCCACCCAATCTTCCAATTCCCCCCCTACACACACCTACCATCAGTCTGAAGAAGGGTCCTGACCTGAAACGTCGCCCATCCATGTTCTCAGCTGCCTGACCCGCTGAGTTACTCCAGCACTTTGTGTCTCAATCTGTGTAAGGGGTTTGGTGGAGGCAAACAGATGGGGTCCCAGTCCCAAAATGCCTTGGGCCTCATGGTATTAAAAAAGGAAAGGTGGCAGGAACAATCTACTGTATCTTTTAGATATTAAAATCATCCTTGGGATTTAAGAATAACTAATTTAAGTAGACGACATTCACAGAAGGACAAGGAGACACATGCTTGGAGTTATGGCAAAGCCTGGGTACCTGTTCCCCAAAGGTGGAAGGTATCTGACCCACACCACAGTGCAGCCAGCAAGTGCAACCACTGCTGCTTGCAATCTATATGTATTCAGTTGACTCTGCAAACTCCTGTGGGTTCAGTACTGGTGGACAATGGTGGGATAACCATACTCTAAGAACATGCTTGCAATCAAAAAGGGAGGCACCTCTGAAAGGAATGACAGGAGCAGAGGCTCAGACTAAGAATGAAAATGCTGACATATTTGAGCTGAAGGCTGTGCGATTGTAATTGCTCCCAGCAACAGGCAGATAGGGAGTGTTTTTCAGACAGGACACAGGAGAGCAGCAAAAGCAAGGAAATAACAGAGTTGCAAAGTGCCTATTGTTTTATTGAGCAGTGTACCATGGCTCGGAGGTAGAAGGGCATACGCTGGTGCTTGTGTTCATCTGGACTGAGGTATCCAAATGAATTTCCTCACATAGAAACATAGAAACATAGAAAATAGGTGCAGGAGTAGGCCATTCGGCCCTTCGAGCCTGCACCGCCATTCAATATGATCATGGCTGATCATCCAACTCAGTATCCTTTACCTGCCTTCTCTCCATACCCCCTGATCCCTTTAGCCACAAGGACCACATTTAACCCGCTCTTAAATATAGCCAATGAACTGGCCTCAACTACCTTCTGTGGCAGAGAATTCCAGAGATTCACCACTCTCTGTGTGAAAAATGTTTTTCTCATCTCGGTCCTAAAAGATTTCCCCCTTATCCTTAAACTGTGACCCCTTATTCTGGACTTCCCCAACATCGGGAACAATCTTCCTGCATCTAGCATGTCCAACCCCTTAAGAATTTTGTAAGTTTCTATAAGATCCCACCTTAATCTTCTATATTCTAGCGAGTACAAACCAAGTCTATCCAGTCTTTCTTCATATGAAAGTCCTGACATCCCAGGAATCAGTCTGGTGAACCTTCTCTGTACTCCCTCTATGGCAAGAATGTCTTTCCTCAGATTAGGAGACCAAAACTGGTGTTATTTCTTGATTTTGTTATTTTGAAAAGTATTGATATTTGATACAATATGCATGCAAATCAAGGTGTTCCCACTGTATTTCAGTACATATTACAATAATAAACATTGCCAATACCAAGATATCACTTTCTTACCAACTTTCATTCTACTCAATGTCAGAGATAGCTGCCTTCTCTCAAGAATTCCATTATTTCTTTGCAAATTTCCATCACCATCCTCTGAAAAAAGTATCCTGATATCTCTTTACTGCCTCATCTCCTATCTCTCTTTCCCACCCAAAGTCCTTGAACCCAGGAAAAAAATGATAATTGCTTTACACTTTAAAAATCGGACAAAAATCTGTCTTTCAGAATGTACACACACTGACATCAGTCATGACACCAGATCAATAATGAACACACTGGCACACACAGTAAGATGAACTCACCCGATGGGCTTTATTTCAACAACAAACACGAACATGTAGTATCATCGCGGCATTATGTTTCGCAGTTACACCAGCACTTTGTGTCCGTTGTGGACCCAATTCTGTTAATATCTGTTAATTCTGTTTATCCTGTTCTGTTCATTTTTGCTATTAAAGATCTTGCTGCTTTATAAACAGCAGTAGAGTGACACGTGCTGCTGTTTTAACATAATGAACAGTGACATGAATGGTATCGACCCGAAATGTCACCTATTCCTTTTCTCCAGAGATGCTGCCTAAATGGCTATCGATCGAGGGCCGGCAGGTGGCATGAACCTGAAAATTTCTGTATGGACTGATTGTCCTTTTTGCTTTGTGGTGAACTTCAATGATCCTACGAACCTTTGGATAGCAAGTGGTTCTAGTAGGAAAGAGTGGTCTAACTGTGTTGAGTTGGTCATTTGAGATTGAAAGCAAGACAGTGATCAAACAACAAGAAATAAAAATAGGTGTCTAGATGATATATAACCTAGGGGGTGAAGCTAAAATAGGTGAGAAAATTAAGAGGAATACTGTAGTGATTAGAGGGGCAAAGGTGCAGGTGGCTGGAAAATGCAATTGTATGTGAACATTGGTGATTTGAAGGGGCAGAGGGAGTAGATAGAAACATAGAAACTTAGAAATTAGGTGCAGGAGTAGGCCATTCGGTCCTTCGAGCCTGCACCGCCATTCAATATGATCATGGCTGATCATCCAACTCAGTATCCTGTACCTGCCTTCTCTCCATACCCCCTGATCCCTTTAGCCACAAGGGCCACATCTAACTCCCTCTTAAATATAGCCAATGAACTGGCCTCAACTACCTTCTGTGGCAGAGAATTCCAGAGATTCACCACTCTCTGTGTGAAAAATGTTTTTCTCATCTCGGTCCTAAAAGATTTCCCCCTTATCCTTAAACTGTGACCCCTTGTTCTGGACTTCCCCAACATCGGGAACAATCTTCCTGCATCTAGCCTGTCCAACCCCTTAAGAATTTTGTAAGTTTCTATAAGTCCTGCTGAAGATGCTGAAGAATAGAATATCAGGTTAGATTTGGACTTGTCTTTGACCAAAACCTTAGCAGTATAGATTCATGGAAGATGAACCGTATAGATGCACCATAGAAAGCATATTGGGAAAGGGTAGCATCAATGTTTTTTTGGGAACAGCACTGCCCAAGACAACAAGAAATTGCAGAGAGTTGTAGATGGAGCCCATCCAGTCCATCACACAGACCACACTTCCCACCAGTGTCTCCCTCCACATTTCACATTGCCTCAGAAAAGCAGCCAACGTAATCAGTGACTTGTCCCACCCTGGTCATTCCTTCTTCTCCCTGCTCCCATCGGACTAAAGGTACAGAAGCTTGAGTTCCATCAAAGTAAGGGACAGCTTCTTCCCTTCCGCTGTCAGGCTTTTGAATTATCATTCCATAAGCAAAGCTACTGCCCAATCACCTCTTCCCCATTGCGGACATTGGACTTTGTTGATGGAAGTGTCATGCCATGTTCTGCACTCTGTATCTTCCCCTTTGCTCTACCTATTGTACTTGAGTCTGACTTCATTGTATCTATGTATAATATTATCTGATCGGATTAGATAGCATGCAAAAAACATTTTCACTGTACCTTGGTGCACATGAAATTAAGAACCCCAAATCTAATCAGAATCAAAGAGATGGCTATGTCAGTGGATCAGAGAGTTCTCGTAGAAGAAAAGACTTCAGGAGAACAAAAGAACAATAAATAGACACAAAATGCTGGAGTAACTCAGCGGGTTAGGCAGCATGTCAGGTGAAAATGCATACCTTTAGTTTCCCTCTGACTCTGTCTGAAGAAGGTTCTTGAGTCAAAACATCACCTATTTCTTTTCTCCTGAGATGCTGCCTGATCCGCTGAGTTACTCCATCATTTTGTCTCCATCTTTGATGTAAACCAGCATCTACAGTTTCTTCCTACACAAAAGATCAATCGCATTGGAGGGGAAAGAATATAATGCACAGACCGATCATAAACATTCAACATATACTCGATTATAGCAGAGGAGATCCGTAATATACGTGAAACTTTAAACAAGAACTGTGGATGATGGAAGTTTGAAGTTAAAACCAAAAATCAGAGAAATATTGAATAGATCAGGCAGCCTCCGTGGAAAATGAAACAGGGTTGGTTTCAGGTGAAAGAAACCTTATAAAACCCATTGCAATAGCACATGGCTCCATTAAGCTAATGGAATGATTCATTACCTGTGAATAAGTACAGAAAGGATTGTTGAGTATAACACAGACTTGTTTGCATTCCGTCTGAATACTTTCCAATAATTAGCAGGAAAGTAAGGACAATATGTTGAAAATGCCAGCAAGTTAGCAGCAATCAGTGAATAAAACAGATGGCTTTTAATTGCCAATGAAGAGAGTTGAGTTATGCAGCAGTGTTCAGAAACAGCTGTTTCTTACAGCCCCACCAGATGTTGTTTAGTTTAGTTTAGAGATACAGCGTGGAAACAGGCCCTTCGGCCCACAGAGACTGTGCCGACCAGCGATTCCCGCACATTAACACTGTCCTACACACACTAGGGACAATTTATATATTTATACCAAGCCCATTTACCTACAAACCTGTACGTCTTTGGATTTTGGGAGGAAACCAAAGATCTCGGAGAAAACCCACGCAGGTCATGGGGAGAACGTACAAACTACGTAAACACATCCCCCGTAGTCAGGATCGAACTTGAGTCTGCGGAGCTGGAAGCGCAGTAAGGCAGCAACTCTACCGCTGCGCCACCATGCCGCCCACTAATTGTTCTTGTGTTGGCTCTCACTCTGCTTCAGTATGGTTGCTAAGTGCTATGTACCGTAGCAAAGAAGGAATGGGTGACATTTTGTGTCGACACCATTCTCCAGATGTCTCGAACCGAAACATCACCCATTCCTTCGCTCCAGAGATGCGGCCTGTCCCGCAGAGGTACTCCAGCATTTTGTGTCTATCTTCGGTTTAAACCAGCATCTGCAGTTCCTTCCTACATGTTAAGTACTGGAGTTACAAATTTCTCTACATTTCTCTTTTTACCTATCTAACATTAAAGAACTAATTGTTGATTTAAGAAGAGGGAAGCCGAGGATCCACAAACCTGTCTTTATCAGTGGGTTGGCAGTGCAGAGAGCTAACTACAAATCCGTAGTGTGCATTTCTGTGAAGATCAGGCCTGCGTCCAGCACATTGATGAGATCATAGAGAAAGCCCAGCATTGCTTCCACTTCCTTGAAAGATTGAGGAGATCCAGAATGTTGTTAAATACTCTCTTGAACTTCAACAGGTGTTATGGCAGAGAACATACTGACTGGTTACGTCTCGGCCTAGTTCGGCAACTCGAATGCCCAGGAACGACGGTGATTACAAAAAGTGGTGGAAGCCATCTTGTCCCTCATGAATACGGATCTCCCTACCATTAGAGGCATCTATAATTGGCACTGCCTTCAAATGCAGCTAGCATCATAAAAGAGCCACTACCCTGGCCTTCCACCTATTTTCCTTCCTAGGTTTCCTTCCTGCAAAGTAAGCATGCAGGTACAGCAGGCAGTGAAGAAAGTGAATGGCATGTTGGCCTTTATAACAAGAGGAATCAAATATAGGAGCAAAGAGATCCTTCTGCAGTTGTACAGAGCCCTAGTGAGACCACACCTGGAGTATTGTGAGCAGTTTTGGTCCCCTAATTTGAGGAAGGACATTCTTGCTATTGAGGGAGTGCAGCGTAGGTTTACAAGGTTAATTCCCGGGATGGCAGGACTGTCATATGCTGAGAGAATGGAGCAGCTGGGCTTGTACACTCTGGAGTTTAGAAGGATGAGAGGGCATCTCATTGAAACATATAAGATTGTTAAGGGCTTGGACACGCTAGAGGCAGGAAACATGTTCCCAATGTTGGAGGAGACAGATTAAGAATAAGGAGAAAGCCATTTAGAACGGAGACGAGGAAACACTTTTTCTCACAGAGAGTGGTGAGTCTGTGGAATTCTCTGCCTCAGAGGGCGGTGGAGGCAGGTTCTCTGGATGCTTTCAAGAGAAAGCTAGATAGGGCTATTAAAAATAGCGGAGTCAGGGGATATGGGGAGAAGGCAGGAACGGAGTACTGATTGGGGATGATCAGCCATGATCACATTGAATGGCGGTGCTGGCACGAAGGGCTGAATGACCTACTCCTGCACCTATTGTCTATTGTCTATAGGTTCTCTGGCTTAAATGCCCTGTCCACCCTTTCTCACATTTTTTGTCTTTTCCTCTTTGGCCTTTGTCATCAGCCACCCCCCACCCTCACATGTATCACTTGCGAGCGATTTGTGGCTCTCTTGCCTGTCTATGTTCTCTAAAGATGCTGCATGACCTGCTGAGTTACTCCAGCACTTTGTGTCTTTCTTTGTAAACTAGCATCTGCTGTTCCTTGTGTCTACATTGAGCTGTTTATACCAAGTGAATGCTCGAAGTTGATAGCAGGCAAATAGTGATAGCATTCCAGTCCCAGAACTGCTATCCCTCCTCCGAACAAGTTCCGACAAAAATGATTCTTGTAGAATTTACCAAACCAATAGCCAATTCTAATACATTATCTCACCTTCTAACATAAAAAAAATAAAACATAGTTCTGCCATAGTGCTTTCTTTTGTTCAATTTCTCTTTAATGTTTCAATGTCTCCATTAAAAGTATGCAAAAGTTGTCCAATTTTGGGATTGTGTATGAAACAATCACTATTAAAAACTGCTCGTAAGTCATGAAAAGCAATAGAGAGCATTGTCCTTGATTATACCATTGTGCAGTTGTTCATATTACCAAAAAAAAAACTATCCTGGCAGAAAATGCTGGAAATGGACATCAGTAAAGCGATATTGATTTTTTCTGACATTGGAATTTATCAATGTGAACACTTCGATGACAGGCACCCCCCTCAAAAAATATAGAAAAATCAATAAGATGTTACAGACGTTTGTCTTCCTGACTTTGTAACCAGGGTCATACTATTGTAACAGGAACTGAGCGCAACATTGCTTTTCTTCTGTTTACATTCTGCCTTCCCTTCAAAGGACTGTGTAACTTTAGCAATGCTTTCAACTCCTTGTGCAATTGCCTAGAGTCATGCAATCAGTCGTTCTCAGGCTTCTGAACCGTCCTTCCATAAGCGAGAGTAGTTCACTAAAGTGAGGCAATACGCAGATTGGAGTATGTGGCTTTCTTTGGTTGTTAATCTTGGTTTTTCTGCTTCTTTTGCATGCTTCTGGGATGCAATGAAGAAGATTCAGTAAAAGCTTCCAAAACGGTCCATTAACTCATTTTACTCAATCTTTCCCATTGTATCCCAGAGACATTCAAAAGAAGCAGAAAAACCAGGAAGTCTACACAGGTTAAAAGCCAAAGATAGACGCAAAATGCTGGAGTAACTCAGCACATTCCAAAAAAGTCCATTAACTCCTTTGGTAGTGGCATGTATTGGTATCAGGTGAGCATTGAAGCCCCTTTGACTGCAGAACCAAATTCAATGACAGACCAGGATGTGCTCAAGGAAAATTGAAGTAAATTTAAAAGCTAACATTTAGATTTTTAATTTAAATTCAAACAGCTAACAATGGCCTGTTTCCTTTATCGTCATTACCTTTTTGTATATCTTTCATTCTTGTTCTTTATCTCTCCACATCACCGTCTATATCTCTCCTTTCCCTTATCTTTACCCAGTCTGAGGAAGGGTCTCGACCCGAAACGTCACCCATTCCTTCTCTCCAGAGGTGCTGTCTGTCCCGCTGAGTTACTCCAGCTTTTTGTGTCTATCTTAAATTTCAAAGTACTTGGTACATCATTTTAGATATTAACCCATGTACAGTGAAGAGATTGACATATTTATTTGCATAATCTACACGCAAATGTTTGTCAACTGATGGATTAAATGCCGCATGATTGGAATTAACATTGTGTTATTTTGGCAGTCGTGAATATGAGGTTCTGAACATGCACGATGTTTTGTTCTAAGATAGAACATGCATTTGTCTTCTTACCTGAAACTGTTATTAATTCCTGTCGTCTCTCATTGATCAATAAGTAAACCTTTAATGGAAACTCTTTCTCATCTCTATTGACACAGAGGTCCCCACAGCAATACCTCAGACACAGCAGGGGAGCTCTCCATGGTGGTAAGGTTCATTTATTCCCCAATCCTATGATTCTGTGGAATTCTTTGCCACAGAAGGATGTGGAGGCCAAGTCAATTGATATTTTTAAGGCAGAGATAGACAGATTAGTGATTAGTAGGGGTGTCAGGGGTTCTGGGGAGATAGCTGGATAATGGGATTAGGAGGGAGAGATAGATCAGCCATGATTGAATGGCGGAGTAGACTTGATGGGCTGAATGGCCTAATTCTGCTCCTATCATTTACGACATTATGACCTCAATCCACGTTACTTAAACAAATAAACACATTTAAAAGACACTTAGACATGGACAAGATAGGTTTGGAAGGATATGGGCCAGGACCAGACAACTGAGACTAGCTTGGTTATTAAGGCAACTTGGTCGGCATTGACAAGTTGGGCCGAAGATCCAGCTTCCTTGCTATCTAGTTCTATGATGCTCTGACTCTAAATCATCTGGTCATTAACTAAATTTTATTTGGTGAGTTTGTTGTGCATGAACACTCACTCATAACTGTGTGGATAAATTCTGCTGTAACTCCAAGTTTACAGATGACACCACAGTAGTGGGCAGGATCTAAAACAATAATGAAATGGAATACAGGAAGGAGATGGAGAGCCTGGTAACATGGTGTCTTTAGAGACACAGTGTGGGAAAAGGGCCTTTTGATGCACTGAGTCCTCGCCAACCAATGATCAACCATACATTAGTTCTATGTTATCCCAGTTTTGCATCTTACACACCAGGGGCAATTTACAGAAGTCAATTAACCTACAAACCTGCACAAACGCTGTACAGACAGCACGCATAGTCAGAATCAACCCCATGTCTCTGGAGTTGTAAGGCAGTAACTCTACTGCTGCGCCATTGTGCCACCCTAAAGACATGATAACAACCTCTCCTTCGATTTCAACACGATGAAGACGCTCATTGTTACACGCCCTGATCAGCATAAATAATGCCTAATTGGAGATGGTCGAGAGCTTCAATTTCCTTGGCATAAATATCACTGACAATTTGTTCTGGACCAACCACATTGAAGCTATGGCCAAGAAACTTTCTCAGCCTCCTTCTTTACTCTTTGTACACCCACGACTGCACAGCCATGTACAAATCTAATTCAATGTTCAAATTCACAGACGACACCACCATTATGGGCTGGATACCAAATAATGATGAGACGAAGTACAGGAAGGAGATTGAGAACCCCGTGTCCTGGTGTCGAGACAACAACCTTTCTCTCAATGTCAGCAAGACAAAGGAGATAGTGATCGACTTCAGGAAGCAAAGCCGTACACATACTGCAGCTTGCATTGACAGCGCCGAAATAGAGATTTCTCAGGGTCAATATCACCAACAACTTCTCCTAGACCATACATATTAAAGCAACAATCAAGAAAGCACACAAGAAAGACCAAGAAGGCTAAGGAAGTTCAGCATGTCCCCTACAACTCTCACCAACTTCTACAGATGCACCATCGAACGCATTTTATCAGGATGCATCACAGCCTGGTTTGGGAACAGCTCCATCCAAGACTGCAAGAAATTGTAGCGAATTGTGGACGCACCCCAGACCATCACACAAACTAACCTCCCTTCTATTGACTCCATTTATACCTCGCGCTGCCTCATTAAGGCCAGCAGCATAATCAAGGACGAGTCTCACCCTGGCCACTCCCTCTTCACCCCTCTCCCATCAGGCAAAAAGTATAGAAGTGTGAAAATGTACACCTCCAGATTCAAGGGCAGTTTCTTCCCAGCTGTTATCAGGCAACTGAATCATCCTACCACAACCAGAGAGCAGTGGTGAACTAATATCTAACTCTTTGGTGTCCCTCAGACTCTCCTTGATCAGACGTTGCTGGCTTTACTTTGCACTAAACGTTACTCCCTTATCATGTATCTACACACTGTAAATGGTTCGATTGTAAACATGTATTGTCTTTCTGCTGACTGGATAGCACACGACAAAAGCTTTTCACTGTACATGTGACAATTCTGCTGACTGGATAGCACACGACAAAAGCTTTTCACTGTACATGTGACAATAAACTAAACTAAAAAGAAACTGAACAGAACACGTCTATTTCCTCAGAAGTCCAAGGAAGTTCGGCATGTTTCCAATGATTCTTACCAACGTCGACAGAAAAACTATTAAAACCATCCCTTTGAGATTATATGTTCACAAGCAATTTTTTAAATGTTGTGATCTCACAACAAAATCGAATGGCTTTTGCAGTCTCAAATCACTCTCAGATTTCACACTCTTGTCGTTTGCATCAGGGCCTCTTCTATTTTCAACTGCTCTTTCTTATTCTTCCAATTCCCTTTCCTCCCACCTGCATTCACCTCTTCTCCATTGCGGACAATTGGAACTGTTTCGCTAAGTGGCACAGCTGGTAGAGCCGCTTGTTCACAGGACCAGAGACCTGGATTCAATCTTGACCATGGGTGCTATCTATGTGGCATTTGCATGTTCTCCCTGTGACCTCGCAGGTTCCCACTGGGTTCTCCGATTCCCTTCCACATTCCAAAGACGTGCAAATTTGTAATTTGTATTGATCTCTATAAAATTAATTTGCCCCTGTTGTTTAGAGGATGGATGAGAAAGTGGGGGAACATAGAGCTAGTGTGAAGGGGTCGGTGAGGACTCTGTGGGATGAAGGGCCTGTTTCTATACTGTATCTGCAAACTAAATGTTGACAACTATGTTCTGCACTTTGTATTTTCCCTTTTGTTCTACCTGTTCAAAGTCAAAGTCAAAGTAGCCTTTATTGTCATTCAGACCTTGCGGTCTGAACGAAATGTTGTTGCCTTGCAGTCCTACATATAGTACAAAATGACAAAAAAACACACAATAAACACAAATTAACATCCACCACAGTGAGTTCACCAGGCACCTCCCCACTGTGATGGAAGGCAAAAGTCTTAAGTCTTTGTCTCATCCCTTCTTATTCTCGCTCTGCGCTGAGGCGATCCAGGCTTCAGATGTTGTGACCCCGCCGGGCGATGGTAAGTAATGTCAGTCCCGCGGCTGAATCCGAGCTCCGCAAACGGGCCGGTTCAGCTCCGCGGCCCGGAGAGGTCGAAGCTGCCGAAGCTGCGGCCCCCCAGTCCAGCGGACGCAGCTGTTGTTGCGGGAGCTCCGGAGAACAGGTCCGCAACCTGTGACCTGCGAGCTCCCGACACTGGGCCCGCGGTCGGGTCGGGTGGCCACTGCCGCCGGAACACTGCCCCATCTCCGAGGCCGGGTGGCCGCTGCCCCAGCTCCGAGGCCGGGTCGCCGTTGCACTTGAGTTTGACCATTATATTTATGTATATTATTATCAGATCTGATTGGATAGCATGCAAAACAAAGCTTCTCAGTGTACCTCAATACACATGACAATTTAAACTTAAACCGAAACCTACTTAAATTAGAAAGTCTTCTCCTACTATAACTCCCTGAGTTTTGAAGTCTTGCTGGTTCCCTATCCTTCAACCTGCCAAGAAACATGCATCCCAGCTCAACCAGCTTGGGCCTACTGATTGTTCAAAAGGGAACTGCAGATGCTGGAATATCGAAGGTACACAAAATTGCTGGGGAAACTCAGCGGGTGCAGCAGCATCTATGGAGCGAAGGAAATAGGCGACGTTTCGGGCCGAAACCCTACTGATTGTTCTCTGCTCAGGAAGGCACTGAGCTCCGTCCGGAAGACCAGAGAGTCAAGGAGGTGGGTGGGAGATGCTGGTGACTACAGATGCGTGGAGTGCACCATTACTTATTCTTAAGGGGTTGGACAGGCTAGATGCAGGAAGATTGCTCCCGATGTTGGGGAAGTCCAGGACAAGGGGTCACAGCTTAAGGATAAGGGGGAAATCCTTTAAAACCGAGATGAGAAGAACTTTTTTCACACAGAGAGTGGTGAATCTCTGGAACTCCCTGCCACAGAGGGTAGTCGAGGCCAGTTCATTGGCTATATTTAAGAGGGAGTTAGATGTGGCCCTTGCGGCTAAGGGGATCAGAGGGTATGGAGAGAAGGCAGGTACGGGATACTGAGTTGGATGATCAGCCATGATCATATTGAATGGCGGTGCAGGCTCGAAGGGCCGAATGGCCTACTCCTGCACCTAATTTCTATGTTTCTATTAGGAGAGGGACAAGGGTATTGCGTTCAGAGCCTTCAAGGACGACCGCAGGATGTGCCCCGGGACACAGAAGTGGTCGGGCGAGTAGAGGGAAGTTGGTTTGCGAGCTGAGCCGAGCCGGTCGAGGACGATGGGAATGGCGCCAAAATAAGGCGACTCGTGCATGTGTGATCTGTGCAAGAAGACTTTCACTGTGCAGTGTATATTTGACAATAGACAACCATCAAACCTCCGTCCATGTCTGCATACAGTATTTTTTCGGAATGATGCTTCCTCCCCATTTCACAAAGTTATTGCCTAATTTTAAAATACCTACATCTTCAACTGTTTCAAATCAATTCAGAATTTGTTTCTGTTCTAGACAACTCAATTACTCTATTATGGGACAATTTTTTCAAAATAATGTTTGAGTGAAAGGAAAATCCTTGTTGGAGGTTTGTATATGATGGCGAATCCTTTCATTTTATGGTCTTGATCATTCGTTTGCTCGTGTGTCAGACGACGCAAAGCTCGCTGTTGGCTTCCGTCGTCGTCCAACATGCTGACAGAATTGGTCGCCCGACGCGTCATAGAGTGCATCGTGCCGTCGTTTCCGGGGATCGCCACGAGGAGGCTTCTGTCATAGAAGCATAGAAACATAGAAAATAGGTGCAGGAGTAGGCCATTCGGCCCTTCGAGCCTGCATCGCCATTCAATATGATCATGGCTGATCATCCAACTCAGTATCCTGTACCTGCCTTCTCTCCATACCCCCTGACCCCTTTAGCCACAAGGGCCACATCTAACTCCCTCTTAAATGTAGCCAATGAACTGGCCTCAACTACCTTCTGTGGCAGAGAATTCCAGAGATTCACCACTCTCTTTGTGAAAAATGTTCTTCTCATCTCGGTCCTAAAAGACTTCCCCCTTATCCTTAAACTGTGACCCCTTGTTTTGGACTACCCCAACATTGGGAACAATCTTCCTGCATCTAGCCTGTCCAACCCCTTAAGAATTTTGTAGGTTTCTATAAGATCCCCCCTCAATCTTCTAAATTCTAGTGAGTACAAGCTGAGTCTATCCAGTCTTTCTTCATATGAAAGTCCTGATATCCCAGGAATCAGTCTGGTGAACCTTCTCTGTACTCCCTCTATGGCAAGAATGTCTTTCCTCAGATTAGGAGACCAAAACTGTATGCAATACTCCAGGTGTGGTCTCACCAAGACCCTGCACAGCTGCAGTAGAACCTCCCTGCTCCTATACTCAAATCCTTTTGCTGTGAATGCTAACATACCATTCGCTTTCTTCACTGCATGATCCCCATGGTCTTTTAACAGTAAATTCTGTTAATAACTATACAGAACCCAATAGCTATTTTATCTATTTTATCTACCCTCTCAGACGGGCACATAGAATACACTATGGCATTCAAGGTATTCAACCATTCTGTGTAGGAAGGAACTGCAATGCTTCTTTAAACTGAAGATAGGCACAAAAAGCTGGAGCAACTCAGCGGATCAGACAGCACCTCTGGAGAAAAGAAATTGGTGACATTTCGGGTCGACCCGAAACGTCACCTATTCCCTTTTTATCCTGGTATTCTGCTGAACATTGAAAATTGTAGCCAGAATTTTCCTGAGCAGACTACACCTTTCACTGGCATGGTGGCGCAGCAGTAGAGTTGCTGCCTTACAACGAAGGCAGCGCCGGAGCTCCTGGTTCGATCCTGACTACGGCTGCTGTTTGTACGGAGTTTGTACGCTCTCCCCGTGACCTGCATAAATTTTCTCCGAGATACCATATAAATATAACCATATAACAATTACAGCACGGAAACAGGCCATCTCGACCCTTCTAGTCCGTGCCGAACACGTATTCTCCCCTAGTCCCATATACCTGCGCTCAGACCATAACCCTCCATTCCTTTCCCGTCCATATAACTATCCAATTTATTTTTAAATGATAAAAACGAACCTGCCCCCACCACCTTCACTGGAAGCTCATTCCACACAGCCACCACTCTCTGAGTAAAGAAGTTCCCCCTCATGTTACCCCTAAACTTCAGTCCCTTAATTCTCAAGTCATGTCCCTTTGTTTGAATCTTCCCTACTCTCAGTGGGAAAAGCTTATCCACGGCAACTCTGTCTATCCCTCTCATCATTTTAAAGACCTCTATCAAGTCCCCCCTTAACCTTCTGCGCTCCAAAGAATAAAGCCCTAACAAGCCCTAACTTGTTCAACCTTTCTCTGTAACTTAGTTGCTGAAACCCAGGCAACATTCTAGTAAATCTCCTCTGTACTCTCTCTATTTTGTTGACATCTTTCCTATAATTAGGCGACCAAAATTGTACACCATACTCCAGAATTGGCCTCACCAATGCCTTGTACAATTTTAACATTACATCCCAACTTCTATACTCAATGCTCTGATTTATAAAGGCCAGCACACTAAAAGCTTTCTTTACCACCCTATCTACATGAGATTCTACTTTCAGGGAACTGTGCACAGTTATTCCCAGATCCCTCTGTTCACCTGCATTCTTCAATTCCCTACCATTTACCATGTACGTCCTATTTTGATTTGTCCTGCCAAGATGTAGCACCTCACACTTATCAGCATTAAACTCCATCTGCCATCTTTCAGCCCACTCTTCCAACTGGCATAAATCTCTCTGTAGAGTTTGAAAATCTACTTCATTATCCACAACCCCACCTATCTTAGTATCATCTGCATACTTACTAATCCAATTTACCACACCATCATCCAGATCATTGATGTACATGACAAACAACAGTGGACCCAACACAGATCCCTGTGGCACCCCACTAGTCACTGGCCTCCAAACTGACAAACAACCATCCACCATTACTCTCTGGCATCTCCCATTCAGCCACTGTTGAATCCATCTTGCTACTCCACCATTAATACCCAACCATTGAACCTTCTTAACCAACCTTCCATGAGGAACCTTGTCAAAGGCCTTACTGAAGTCCATATATACAACATCCACTGCTTTACCCTCATCAATTTCCCGAGTAACCTCTTCAAAAAATTCAAGAAGATTAGTCAAACATGACCTTCCAGGCACAAATCCATGTTGACTGTTCCTAATCAGACCCTGTTTATCCAGATGCCTATATATATTATCTCTAAGTATCCTTTCCATTAATTTGCCCACCACTGACGTCAAATTAACAGGTCTATAATTGCTAGGTTTACTCTTAGACCCCTTTTTAAACAATGGAACAACATGCGCAGTACGCCAATCCTCCGGTACTATTCCCGTTTCTAATGACATTTGAAATATTTCTGTCATAGCCCCTGCTATTTCTACACTAACTTCCCTCAATGTCCTAGGGAATATCCTGTCCGGACCTGGAGACTTATCCACTTTTATATTTCTCAAGAGTGTCAGTACTTCCTCTTCTTTGAATCTCATAGTTTCCATAGCTACTCTACTTGTTTCCCTTACCTCACCTAATTCAATATCCTTCTCCTTGGTGAATACCGAAGAAAAGAAATTGTTCAATATCTCCCCCATCTCTTTTGGCTCTGCAGATAGCTGTCCACTCTGACTCTCTAATGGACCAATTTTATCCCTCGTTATCCTTTTGCTATTAATATAGCTGTAGATCTTCCGTTTCCTCCCACACTCCAAAGACGTACAGGTTTGTAGGTTAATTGGCTTGGTAAATGTAAAAATTGTCCCTAGTGTGTGTAGGATAGTGTTATTGTGCGGGGATTGCTGGTCGGCACGGACCCAGTGGGCCGAAGGGCCTGTTTCCACGCTGTGTCTCTAAACTAAACTGCTCTCATTCTCTGTTATCCCAAGAGGACCCATATGGCCATTCCTGCTGGCTGAGATAGACCAGGGGGCACCAGGGCCTCCAGTGACATTGGTGGGTGATGATCATAACCAGACTCTCCTCCATCCCCCCCCACAATCCCCCTGCCCCCCTCCACCCCCTTGAAACCTCTCTAACAGCATCAAAGCACAGCTTGGACATTGCCAGCAAGGCTTCAGCTTACCTGTAGTTACATGAGTAATGTCCTCCCATCTAAAAGATGTTTATCTGGCGATGTATCTGCTGCTTCTTGGACTGGATTGTGGACAAAGTGGCCACCAACCAATAAGGCAGGTACTATCAATGAGGCAGGTGCTATCGCAACATTTAAGAAACATTAAACAAGTACATGGATAGGACAGGTTCAGAAGGATATGAGCCAAACACAGGTAGGTGGGTCTAGTATAGATGGGACCATGTTGGGCAAATTGTGCCTGTTTCCACGCTGTAAGACTCTATGCCTCTATACCGTTGTCAATCCTAACCCCACCCTTACTATCTCTGTAGCCCCTGCAGCTTATCAGCCTTCTGCAATCTCCACTCTTCTTCCACCCTGTTTCCTTGTCGGCCCCCGATTCTCATTCCTTTAGAGACTGAGCTTAACAGAATAATAATATTTTTCTTTGTTAAATGACAAAGAGTGCATTTGACCTTTTATTTTTTGAACGGACAGGTTTAAAATAATGTCACATGGTTAAAGATTTCACCCATGTGACAACGGCGGATACTAATGCCGCACACAGCGTGAGGTCTGCTCGGTGAAATAGCCTGTCATCCACCTAGAAAGCATCAGGGAAACTGCATTCCAATAAGACGCTGTGCCTTCGGGAGAGGAATCAAATTAAAGAAACATGGCAATGAAAATCTGAAAAACAAGATGACACCTTGGGTGATGACTTCTCTTTAATAAATATTTGCACTGTTTCCACTGTTAGAAATCTCCAGGCTTGTCATGAACTACCTTAACAGAAGCCTGGTGTCCTTGATTGTATTGAAATAGAGCTGTTAGGACCCCAACTCCCCCTTTTCAGATTCTAAAATCAATTTCAATCAGCATTGAATGTAATATTATTAAATGTCAACGGCTACGGTGTATACTTTGAAAATTATCCCTGACAGCTTCTTGTTGACTTAATTAAGTGCACGAAAAGTCAAAATATCTGAGCGGTTGCCCTTTTTTCGCTTCATAGCATCTATTGATGGGCCTGAAATGATTGTCTTCAGGCTTTTATTGATAGGGTTTGTGTGGTATTGAAACAATACCTAAGTAGATAGATCACATTCAGATCTGTTTGTGATTGAGGAGAATTGATTGGAATGGTGCATTGGCATGAATCCTCGAAGGATTCAGTGTGCAGCAGTGCTGGGGGCTGATCTCAAAGGAAGCCATCGGAAAGATGGATAAAGATCTAATTTATTGTGCAACTGAGCACCAAGTTTTAATCTAAAGCACTCTTGTCACAATAAAAGACACTGCACGGAATGAACGTTATTCATTTACGTAGCACCTTTTGCAACATCAAGACACCGTACAGCCAATAAAGTTTTTCTTTTAATTGCTGTTACATGGAAGAAATGCGACAGTCCGTTTGCGGGCAGGAGAGTCTGCAAATGGTAAATGACCATCTAACCTGCATTAGTGATGATGAGCTGTTGATGAAGCCATCGGGTTGATGGGTTAATGAGGACAGTTAGAGAGAACTAAATGCACATGGATAAGCATTAAATTCAGGTCAGGAAATGCTCAGTAGAGCAGGCAATGTCAGTTACCATCAGAGAGAGAAGAGCTTCTTGAAATAAGACATTTTTTGAGAGAATGAAGACCATAGGTTCATAGGTTATGGGAGCAGAATTAGACCATTCGGCCCATCATGTCTACTCCGTAAATCAGGGCTGATCCATCTTTCCCTCTCAACCCCATTCTGCTGCCTTCTCCCCATAACCCTTGACACCCTAATGCCCCTGTCCCACTTAGGAAACCTGAACTGAAACCTCTGGAGACTTTGCGCCCCACCCAAGGTTTCCGTGCGGTTCCCGGAGGTTGCAGGTGGTTGCCGGAGGTTTCAGGTAGTGGAAGCAGGTAGACTGACAAAAACCTCCGGGAACCGCACGGAAACCTTGGGTGGGGCGCAAAGTCTCCAGAGGTTTCCGTTCAGGTTTCCTAAGTGTGACAGGGGCATTACTAATCGTGAATCTATCAATCTCAGCCTTAAAAATATCCATTGACTTGAACTCCACAGCCGTCTGTGGCAATGAATTCCACAGATTCACCACTCTCTAACACATTTAATTCCTCCTCATCTCCTTTCTAAAAGCACGTCCTTTTATTCTGAGGCTATGGCCTCTGGTCCTAGACTCTCCCACTAGTGGAACCAGCCTCTCCACATCCACTCGATCCAGGCCAAAGAAGGCAGTAAATTCAGCAGTAAATTAAAATCATAAAACCACAGCTGTTGTAAATCCAAAATAAAGATGGAAATTGCTGGAAACACTCAGCTGATCAGGCAGTATCAGTGGAAAAAGAAACAGAATTGATGCTGAAGGTCAAACACCGTCCATCAGAACTGGAAAAGAGAGATAAGAAACAAGTCTTTATTGTTGAGACTATTTGGTTGATCGATCAATGAGAGCTGTGAGAAATAGAGAACACAAGAACACATGTAAAGGCTGTGAAATGCAGGTCAGAGTTGTTGGAATTGCCCAGTAGAGCAGGCAGTGTCAGTGGAGAGATAAAAGCTCAGTTGAAGGTGGAGCTATAATAATCAATAAATAGGAGTGTAACATAAGGTGTCCCCGAAATTCATTTGGGGCTGGAGTTGATGTGCACCATCATCAGTCTCTCAAAGTACTTTGTTATGGTGGATGTCAGAGTCATTGAACTGAGTCATTTAGGCACTCCCCAATACTTTTCTTTGGCACCATGATGTAGTGTTCTTCTTGAAGCAGGTCAATGGCCAGGGACTACATTCAGACCATTTGCTTTCCGCAGATTCACTGTCAGGAAGGATGAACTTACTTCAGTAACTGTTGGTATAGGTGCTCCTGACACCAGCTGGGCAGGTGATGTTCCTCCACTGCCCTACTGTTTAAAGCAGGTGGAGAATGCATTGTTGGCCTGGAGGAACTCTGCAAAATCCATAAGTCCTGGCCTATCCCAGACAAGGAACAGAGGAATAAGATCCGGCGCGCGCAGAAGGAGAATGTGATGGTGGCGTACCGAGTCTTCTCGCAGAGGTACTCAAATGTTCCCTTTACCAAGAATGCTGAGATGCATCAGCGAGGGACCCATTGTTGCTAGTGATACTGCCCGCCTTTGCTTTGTAGCCCATTATAGCGTGCAAGCCTTCCCACAATCTACGGGTATCTGGGCCATTGCCTCAGTGTTCAATATCAGCAAATAACAATTGCATTAAAATGGAATATAATGCCAAATGGTGATGTGCGCGTTTCACTATCAAGGAGGTTTAATTTCAACCAGTCTGGTACAATTTTGCTGTATGGTTTAGTGTAATTTAGCGAGAATCTATGCATTATAATTAATTTTAATACATCTGCCCTCGAAGGTGAATGTATTTTGTAGGTAAACGGGGGAACGCATTGGAAAAAGGGAATGCTTCTGATAGGTTGGGGCCATGATTGCCATGGTGATAAGCTGTTGAAGAAGCCATCTAGTTGATAGATGAATTAGGACATTTAGAGAGAGACAAAACAAGGTTGCATATCAGAGCTATGAAAAATGCCCATTAAAGCAGGCAACATCAATTGAGAAAAAATGTGAGTTAATACTACGTGGCATTATGGTCACATGGACTAAGCGGGTTGAAGGGGCCTGTTCTGTGCTGCATGTTTGCAAGTTTCTACAAGTATGTGGAATGGATTCAATGGACAACCAGTGTAGATTGATTCCAGGACAAGCAGAAAAAAACTAAGCGAGTTTTGGTCAATAAATTAATGAAGAAAGGAAGGGAAACCAAAACCACAGAATGAACAAGGGATAATCAGTTTACAAATCCCAGGATTCCATTTGTTTTACTAATTGCTCTCTCAATGTGCTCTGCCTCTTTCAAGGAGACATCTCTTTTCCTGGACACTCTTAGCATTGTGCCATTTAATCTAGCTAAGATGGAAGGTGAATGGTACACGGAGCTTTGTTGGAATGGCGTGTGAGGCTGATAACACGAAGACCACAGTGAGAGTGAAGCAGGAAATTAAAGTGGCGTGAGAATGGAAATTTGGGCTCATGCTTGCAAATTGAAGGGAGAACTTCCATTCAGTCCACAGGCATGTCCCCAACCCTCCACCAGAGGGGAGCAGAGTACCCAGTAGAGCAGCCAGTCATATCGAAATGAAATCTGTCCCAGTCATTGGATGGATGGATGGATGGATGGATCGGTCGATGGGAGAACTGGAGAAACTCAACGGGTCAGGCAGCATCTCTAGAGAAAAGGAATAGGTGACATTTCAGGGCGAGACCCTTCTTCAGACTGAGAGTCAGGAGAATGGGAAACTATAGGTATGAAAAGGTACAGAATAAATCAGAGCCGGCACCAATGACTCAGGAAAGGTGGAGCCCACAACGATCCATTGTTGGCTGTGGAAGAAGTGATAATGAAGGGATATGAACAGTGAATCTAGCAAGATGACTAGGGTGGGGAAGGGACGGAGAGAAAGGGAATGCAAGGGTTACTTGAAACTAGGAAATCAATATTCATACCGCAGGGTTGTAAGCTGCCCTAGTGAAATATGAGGTCCTGTTCCTCCAATTTGTGTGTAGCCTCACTCTGTCAGTGGAGGAGGCCCAGGACAGAAAGATCAGTGTGGGAACAGGAAGATGAGTTAAAGTATTTGGCAACTGGGAGATCGCATAGACCAAGATACTGTCTCATTTCAGATATGGGAGCAGCACAGTGGCTCAGTGGTAGAGTTGCTGCCTGAAATCACCTGAGACCCGGGCTCGATCATGACTACAGGTGTTGTTTGTACCTTCTCCCTGTGGGATTTCTCCGGGTGCTCCGGTTTCCTCCCACATTCTAAAGACGAATGGGTTTGTAGGTTAATTTGCTTTGGTAAAAATTGTAAATTGTCCCTAGCGTGTAGGAAAGTGCTACCGTATGGGGTGGTCGGTGGGGAATGGGTGTTCCCATGTTGGGCCTGTTTCCGTGCTGTATCTCTAAAAAAACAAATGTTACTTTCCCTGTGGTTGCATACTAATAGTATTTGGGAGGTTGTGCATGAATGAGGTTGGACAAAATAAACCAAATAACCTAACCTCGTGCAACATAATTGGCAGATCATCTTCCAAATCAGGGAATTAGCCATTCTATACATTTGTAACTACACATGTCCTCCTCAGACATATATCCTCCTCAGACTGAAGCACATGCATAATGTTCAACATTGTTCTGATTACATTTTTTATTAGAAGTAAAGTACAACAATACAATACATGAATAACATATTACATTTCATGTACAACTTCTTATTTTAAATTTAATAGTAAAAAAGAAAGCGGGAAAAGCCAGAAATAGAGAGAGAGAGAATATCATATAGTGATATTGTTAATTTGTGAAATAGTGAAAAAAGAAAGAACCCATAGAGCTGTGTAGCCCGAAAGAGGAAACAAGAAAGCAAGAAGGTGAGATGAAGTAAGCAAAGAAAAGAATAGAGAAGAAAAAAGAAGAGAAGAAAAACCCCCCAAAATAAGAGATTGAAAGGGAAATGCCTGCTTCGTATCTTTACCCACCCTCACCCGGTTCTGAAACAGTTAATTTCAAAGGTTATGTGGCACCATATGCTTGCAATAAGTTGTGTTCAACATTGTTATTAAGGGGTATAGGAAACATTTAAAAACATGAAGAAAATAACCTCTAAGATATAGCAGAAATCTCAGCAGTCGGCATTTTTGATGCACTAAATGCCAATAGCTAGGAGTCCTCACCTCAAGACGTGAGGACAACTGCTGGACCAACAGATGACAAAACTGGCAGTGAGTAACATCTTTTAAAAAATGTTAACCTCCCTTATTACAATGAAAGACTGAAAGCATGAAAAAAGGCTCGCACTGCTCACAGGCCTGCCAGAGACTTGAAAAGGAATCTATTGCCAAATGAGTGGAGCCTTGAACCCTCGAAGGATTTGAGACTGTTTACTCAGTTAATAAAAGGAAGTGCTTCTGTAAAGTACATTGCACTCTACAGTGTTTATAACTGTCATTAAAAGCATTAACTTACAAGTGTGAACAAGTGATAAACTCTCAGTTCCATGCATGAATTAGAGTACCATTAGTGTTTGAAAACAGTTGACAAATTCACAAATCACAGCATCTAAATGGGATTAACACTCTGTTTTAAGCTTTCGTGACATTTACCAGAATTAACAACTGTTTAATGACAGTCTCAATTTAGTTATAAAAGAAGAACAGAGAAATTCCAAAGGCAAGAAGAAATTGGATGATAATCATGATTTTTCAAATTCTGGGACCTGTTTATAATAAATTACTTATTTGGACAGGGCCAGTGACATAACTTTGAAATTGGCAGTTCAGTTTTTATTGTCATATGTACCGAGGCACCGTGAAAAGCTTTTGTTGCGTGCTAACCAGTCAGCGGAAAGACAATACATGATTACAATCGAGCCATTCACAGTGTATAGATACATGATAAGGGAATAACGTTTAGTGCAAGACCTTCTTCCTCTTATCGAGTCCACACACAAGATTAGAAGGTACACAAAAATGCTGGAGAAACTCAGCGGGTGCAGCAGCATCTATGGAGCGAAGGAAACTTCGCTCCATAGATGCTGCTGCACCCGCTGAGTTTCTCCAGCATTTTTGTGTACCTTCGATTTTCCAGCATCTGCAGTTCCTTCTTAAACACAAGATTACAAGTTGTTCAGCCAGAGCTGAACACGCTTCTCGGCATCTGCATACAATGGTGTCTGTCTTGTGCTTCTTGTGCTTCTTGTGCGTGATGGTGGAAACAGGGCCGCGACGTGAATGCTCTTTCCTTGGCCCCAGTGCAAGTTAAAGCAAGTAAAGTCTGATTGGTATTACTTTATTATTGTCATGTGTACTGTGATACATTTGGTTTAGTTTATTGTCGCGTGTACCGAGGTACAGTGAAAAGCTTTTGTTGCGTGCTATCCAGTCAAGAAAAAAGACTATACATGATTACAATCAAGTAAGTAAGTTAGTAAGTAAGTTTTATTTATATAGCACGTTTTAAGTCAACTCGCATTGACACCAAAGTGCTTTACATAAATTAAATAATAAGTTTCCATACAAACCATAGAAAAAGGTTAAAAAAATGAATAAAATGGACACATTACAGAGTTCAACACAAACGTCCCCCACAGCAGAATCAAAAATTTCCACTGTGGGGAAAGGCACCAGAAAATTAAGTCCTCTTCCTCTGTGAAACACCCGAGGTCGGGGCCCATTTGTGGCCTTGCAGCCAGTCCGATGATTTTCAGGGCCCTCTTGCCATTAAGATGGAACTTCATCGTCGGGTGAAGCATTCCTCAGCGGCTTGGAAAAGTCTGGAGCGGCTGCCTCCTCCCCGGAGACCGGGGCACTCGTAGTCCTCAGGACGCGCCGGCTGGAGCTCCGACCCTGGCGAACTCGATCCCAGGCTCTGCGGCGCTCCAAGTCCAGCACCGCCCGCGGCCGGACGCCCGCAGCCACAGCTCCGCGATGTTGGGATCGACGGCCACAGCGCTCCGGAGCTTACCGCTCGGCGACCCGGTAGGCATCGCCTGCACCGTGTTGGTATCCCAGCGCTGCGCCACCGCCGCCGAAGCTGGGTTGGTATCCCAGCCGGTCCCGACAGGAAACGCCGCTCCATTTTCGATGGTAGGCCGCGAGGCTGCCATACACAGACGGCGCCCACTCCCGCACATCCGCCATCTAATCAAGTGTACAGATAAAGGATAAAGGGGACAACATTTAGTGCAAGATAAAGTCCGATAAAGTCTGATTAAAGAGAGCTCAAAGGTCTCCATGAGATAGTTGCAAGGTCAGGACCACAATCTAGCTGGTGAGAGGACAGTTCAGTTTAGTTTAGCTTGGTTTAGAGATACAGCGCGGAAACAGGCTCTTCGGGCACACCAAGTCCGCGCCGACCAGCGATCCGCGCACATTAACACTATCCTATACACACTCGGGACAATTTACACATACACCAAGCCAATTAACCTGTATGTCTTTGGCGTGTGGGAGGAAAGCGAAGATCTTGGAGAAAATCCACGTGGTCACAGGGAGAACGTGTAAAACTCCGTACAGACAGCACCCGTAGTCGGGATTGGACCCGGGTCTCCAGCGCTGCAAGCACTGTAAGGCAGCAACTCTACCGCTGCGCCACCATGCTGTCCTAAAGTCATTTGATAACAGGAAGAAACTGTCCCTGAATCTCGAGGTATGCGTTTTCAAATTTCGGCACCTCTTGCCTGATGGGAGAAGAGAGAAGAGGGAGTGCCCGGGGTGGGAATGAACTTTGATTATGCTGGTAGTCTTGCCGAGGCAGCATGATGTGTAGATGGAGTCAGTGGATGGGAGGTTGGTTTGGGTAAGGGTCTGGGCTACATCCACATCTCTCAGTGATCTTTGATGAAGCTGATCCCAAAGCAGGCTGTGATACATCCCGATAAAAGTTGGTGAGGGTTGTTGGGGACATGTCAAATGTCCGAAGCCTTTTAAAGAAGTCGAGGCATTGGCATGCTTTCTTGGTCATAGTTTTGATGTGGTTGGTCCAGGACAAATTGCTGGCAATATTTACTCCTAAGAACTGGAAACTTTCGACCGTCTTGGCTGCAATAGACAATAGACGATAGATAATAGACAATAGGTGCAGGAGTAGGCCATTTGGCCCTTCGAGCCAGCACCGCCATTTAATGTAATCATGGCTGATCATCCACACTCAGTACCCCGTTCCTGCCTTCTCCCCATATCACCTGACTCCGCTATCTTTAAGAGCCCTATCTAGTTCTCTGTGCCAACAATGTAGGGTGCTGCAATATGGGTGAATATACAACTTGGCTTCCTGAAGTCAATCACAATCTCCTTTGTGTTGCTAACATTGAGAGAGAGAGGTTGTAATCTTAGCACCAGGTTATGAGGTTCTCAATCTCCTTCCTATACATCATCTCATCATTATTTGATATCCAGCCCACTACAATGATGTGAACTGTTGGATTGGTATTTGACTGCACAGTCATGAGTGTACAGGGGTGTAGTAGGGGGCTGAGAATGCATCCTTGCAGGTCAAGGATTATCGTGGAGGATGATTTGTCACCTATCCTCACTGATTGTGGTCTGTTGGTCAGGAAGTCAAGGATCCAGTTGCGGAGGGGAGTGCCAACTCCAAATTCCACGAGTTTGGAGATGAGCTTGGCTGCGATGATGGTATTGAAAGCAGAGCTGTGGTCTATAAATAGAAGTCTGACATAGATGTACTTTTATTGAGGTGTTCCTAGGATGAGTGTAGGACCAGGGAGATGGCATCAGCCATGGACCTGTGTGATGGTAGGCAAACTACAGTGGATCTAGGCTGCCTGGTAGGCTGGGTTTAATGCGTACCATAACCAACCTCTCAAAGCGCTTCATGATGGTTGATGTCAAGTTCTCTTGGCGGTAATCATTAAGGCATGAGATCTTGCTATTCTTTGGCACCAGGATGCTAGCGGTCTTCATGAAGCAGGTGGCTACCTCAGAATGGAACAGGGAGAGATTAAAGATGTCCATGAACATTCCCGCTAGTTGGACTGCACAGTTCCTAAGGACAAGGCCAGGAACTCCATCTGGGCCAGTTGCTTTCCGTGGGTTCGCCCTCAGGAAGGCTGATCCAATACCTGTTAAAGCATTATAGCTTTACAGTTAGAGAGAAAATGCAGTTTAAAAAATGTACAATATTCGCAAATGAGGTAGATTGGGAGATTAGGATTTATGGCAGTCTGACAACAGTGGGGAAGAAGCTGTTCCGAAATCTGATTGTCTGAGTGTCTCCAATGAGGTAGACAGTAGCTCAGGACCATTCTCTAGTTACAGATAGAATGATTCAGTTCCCTGATAACAGCTGGGAAGAAACTGTCCCTGAATCTGGAGCCCTGCGTTTTCATCTTTTTCCTTCCTGTTAATATGCATGAGAAGATTGTCTCAGAAAATATGCCTGAAGAAAGAGAAACCTTTTCTGAACCTTGACCAGTATCAACCATCGGTGAGAATAGGCTGTTCCATAACTCCATCGGCTGAGTGAGTTCCCTGTTTTTGCTTTGCCTCTTTGTACTGCTGTTTTGCCACCTTCGGTCTGTCTTTCGCAGAAACCTCCACTAACCTTCATGTAGGAAGAATGTTTGCAGCAAAGACATGGTGTTGTGTCAAATCAAATCAATTTGAATTTATTGCCATATGCACAATTACAGTGAGGCACAGTTGCAATGAAAGTCTTGCTTGCAACAGCGTCACAGGCACATCAATTCTACAAGACAGTGACCAGAAAAGGACTGCCATGCACAAGATAGTTGTGCAAAATGCAAATAGTCCATAGTAAACAAGCCCATAGTAAAGGGCCTGTCTCACCAGCATGCGACTCCATGCGGCAAGTGCGACCTAAAGGGCCGATCCCACCAGCATGCGACTCCATGCGACAAGCGCGACCTAACGTGGTCGCTTGAACCGTACGGCCTCGCGGGGCCGGTCCCACTTCGATCGCCGGATGCCGTATGGAGTTGTGCGGGGCAGGTCCCGACATAGCGCGGGGCTCCGAAAAACTGACCGTGTTCAAAAATTCTGCGCGGTAACAGCCTGCCGGCCCGCAGCTGCATTGAGGCCGTAAGTCACGCGCGAACTTCCCGCGGACTTCGCTCGAACTTCATGTCACTCACTTGACCTCCGCGCAGCCCCCGCTTCATGGTTTGGTTTGGTCGCGCTTACCGCATGCATGCCCATGCTGGTGGGACCGGCCCTTTAGGTCGCGCTTGCCACATGGAGTCGCATGCTCGTGGGACAGGCCCTTAATGCAAAAGTTGGTCTATAGAGTTCCATTGCTGAGGTAGGATTAAGTTTGCGTTTTAATTTAATTTGATGACAAATTGACAATTCTCTGTACTCATTTTCTGACATTCATAAAATAATTAATGATGAATTTATTCACAGAAAATATTTTAATGCATAATACCCTGTAGGTTTTAGGAATGAAGTTTAATGTTGTACATCAGTCCATATTGCTCACTGATTCTGGTGCTATTGAAAAGATCTCCTCAGAACCCATTGCATACACCATTCTATTCCACTTTTATCGTTGCTTTGATATTTATCAGACCATAAATGATTTATCATATTGAGAAATGCACAGTCCTTGTTTAGCATGCAGAGAGGTTAATTAGAGTCAGAGAAGTTAGAGTGATATAAAGTGCTTAAGCCCAGATGTAAAGCATAAAAACAGCTTTAAGACCCCTTTTTGCAGAATACGGATAAGTAACAGGTCTTTGTGGCTATTTGAAACAAAGTATAGCTCAATTTTTTCCTCCTTAAATATTCATAAGTAGCTTTGCAGTATTAATATCTAAGATGGCTTACAAGAACACTTAAATAATATTCTCTCCTCCCTTTCATTTGTGTAATGCATTTGGGCTATGTTGTGGGATTTTCTCAGTGAAGAAGCAGTTTAGTCCCACATCATATAATTATTATTAAGTCCGGTCTTATCAAACACTAATCCCAGTTATTTCACAGAGACAAAGAGTAAGATTTGATGAGGGCTAAGGTTAATGTGGAATGAAGAGTGATGATCCATTCCTCCCAAGCTTTTCAATACTTTTATTCAAAAGTGGAAGATTTGTGCCCAGCGTCACGCTGTGCATTTTAATATCTGCTAATACCCATTATTCTCGACAACAGAGAACCAGAAACTTCAATAGGTCAGTTATACTTCCCAGTTTTCAGGATCAGTTTGAAGCAGTTCTAAGTGAGAACTGCATTGCACCCTGATTAATGACAGCTTGGTTGTGTTGCTGCCTTACACGCTAGAGACCTGGGTTCGATCCTGTCCACAGGTGCTTGGCTGTACGGAGTTTGTACGTTCTCCCCGTGACTTGCGTGGGTTTTCGCCGAGATCTCCGGTTTCCTCCCACATTCCAAAGATTGACAAGTTTGTGCGTTAATTGGCTTGGTATGATTGCAAAATTGTCACTGGTGTGTGTAGGATAGTGTTAATGTGCGTGGATTGTTGGTCGGTGCCGGCTCGGTAGGCCGAGGGGTCTGTTTACGCTCTGTATCACTAAACTAGACTAACAGTAGTCTTTTAATCCCTACAGCGCGAGTACACCACACACGCACCTCGAGAGCACTAAACCCAGGGTCGTCTGGAAACCCCGTGGCAGACCAACGCCCCTGTCCCTCAATCGGCGAGGGGGCTGATCCAAGGAGTGGCCTACCCCCCTGGGACCGCCACACTAAACTCAAACAGCAAGCAAGCTAACATCACCTGAGCCACAACTCAGCAGAGCACCTGCTCGAGGGCACTGTTTGCCTTTGTCTGGTCCAAACCTAACCCAGTGTCTCTGAAAAATAGCCGTCGTTATTGCAAAAAATAAAGATACACAAAGTGCTGGAGTAACTCAGCAGGTAAGATGGAATCCCTGGAGAACATGTTTCTAAGGTGATGCTCTGAGTCGGGGCCCTTCTTCAGACTGATTGTAGGGGGAGGGGGGATGAACACTAGAATGGTTGATATTCCAGCTGGGAGGGAAGGTTTCTTGCATCATTCTTTCCAGTTCTATGTGATGCTATATGGTAATTCCATTATATCACGTTTGGAGTCAATTTCCACCAGTACGGTGAGGAAATGCCAAACTATCGATGGAGGGTGGCATCAACTGTTTATTAAATTACATTTCCTCCGCTCAGTTCGCATTAACCAACCTGATCTCCTGGTGGCTGAGCACTTCAACTCCCCTTCCCATTCCGAATCCAACCTTTCTGTCCTGGGCCTCCTCCATGTTCAAAGTGAGTCCCACTGCAAATTGGAGGAGCAGTACCTCATATTTTGCTTGGGTAGTTTACACCCCAGCGGTATGAACATTGACTTCTTCAATTTCAGATAGTCCTTGCTTTCTCCCTCCTTCCCCTCCCCTTCCCAGCTCTCCCACAGCCCACTGTCTCCGCCTCTTCCTTTCTTCTTCCCGCTCCCCCCCCCAACCCCACATCAGTCTGAAGAAGGGCCTCAACCCGAAACGTCACCTATTCCTTTGCTCCATAGATGCTGCCTCACCTGCTGAGTTTCTCCAACATTTTTGTCTGCCTTTACTCTCCAGTAAACTGTTACTGAGTTTGAGTTTTTCAGTTTAGTTTATTGTCACGTGTACCGAGGTACAGTGAAAAGATTTTGTTGCGTGCTAACCAGTCAGCGGAAAGACAATACATGATTAAAATTGAGCCATTCACACTGTACAGATACATGATAAGGGAATAACGTTTAGTGCAAGATAAAGCCAGTAAAGTCCGATTAAAGAGGTGGATAGTAGTTCAGGACTGCTCTTTAGCTGTGGTAGTATGATTCAGTTGCCTGATAGCAGCTGGGATGAAACTGTCCCAGAATCTGAATGTGTGCGTTATCACACTTCTATACCTTTTGCCCAATGGGAAGATTACGGAGAGTCGGTATGTCAAGGAGGACTCTTTCGAACTTCTACAGGTGTACAGCAGAGAGCATATTGACCGGTTTGCATTGTGGCTTGGTTCGGCAACTTGAGCATCCAGGAGCGGAAAAGTTTGCAAAAAGTTGTAAACACTGCCCAGTCCATCATCGGCTCTGACCTCCCTACCATCGAGGGGATCTATCGCAGACGCTGCCTCAAAAAGGCTGCCAGCATCATCAAGTACCCACACTATCCTGGCCACACACTCCCCGCTGCCATCAGGTAGAAGGTACAGGAGCCTAAAATCTGCAACATCCAGATTCAGGAACAGCTTCTTTCCCACAGCCATCAGACTATTAAACACAACTTCAAACAAACTCTGAACTATAACAGCCTATTGCACTTTCTCTGTTTATTTATACACACAATACACAATACAATTTATTTGTCACTTGAACCTCATAGAGGCTCAAATGAAATGTTGTTTCTGCAGTCATACACACAAGAAAAAAAGACCCAAGACACAACACAATTTACACAGACATCCATCACAGCGCATCTCCTCCTCGCTGTGATGGAAGGCAAAAAAACGTATCTCTCCATCATGTGTGTATATTGTGTGTATATATATATTCTATGGTATATGGACACACTGACTGATCTGTTCTGTATTTATTTATGCCTACAATATTCTGTTGTGCTGCAGCAAGCAAGAATTTCATTGTCCTATCTGGGACACATGACAATAAACTCTCTTGACTTGACTTGACTTGGGTGAGGGGAGAAGAGGGAGTGGTTGGCGTGCGACTCATCCTTGATTATGCTGCTGGCCTTGCTGAGGCAGCGTGAAGGGCCTGTCCCACTTTCACAACCTAATTCACAACCTTTTTTACTCGTGGACATTTTTCATCGTGCTAGAAAAACGCCCCGACCGACTTGATGCCACGAGTACCTACGACTAGCATCACGGCCTGCTACGACCTACCTACAACCTCCTACGACCTCGTGACGACCATGCTGCGAGTACGAGTCAAGGGCAAACTCGGCAGAGGTCGTGAATTAGGTCGTGAAAGTGGGACAGGCCCTTGAGGTATAAATGGAGTCAATGCCAGACCACTTGGGTTTCCATCTTCTCATAGTCCTGGTTCAGACACTGACAAGAGATGAATCCCAGGGTTGAGTTGGGAATGACAGCTCAATCGTGTTCAGATGCTGCAGCCATGCCATGGGCTGATAAATGGCAAGTAATATGTGTGCCACAAGCAATAAACCCCTCCAACAAAAAGAGTCTAATCACCTACACCTGATATTCAATGGAATTATCAACACCAAATATCCCACATCAACATCCCATATATCCCACCATTGAGCAGAACTCAACCACATGTATACTATGGCAAGACCTGCCACAAGTATATAAAATCATGACAGGCATCGACACGGTCGACAGTCAGAACGTTATTTCCCAGGCTTTAAATGTCAATGACTAGAGGGCATAGCTTTAAGATCAGAGGGGCAAGATTTAAAGGAGATACATGGGGCAAGTTTTTTTTACACCAAGAGTTCTGGTTGCCTGTAACTTACTGTTGGGGTAATGGTGGAGGCGGATATGATAGTGGAATTTAAGAGGCTTTAAGAGTGAATGGAGGGGTATAGATCATGTGCAGACGGAGGAGATAAGTTTAACATGGCATCATGTTCAGCACGGACATTGTGGGCCAAAGGGCCTGTTCCTGTGCTGTACCATTCATCATTCAATCAGCAGATTGCTAGTAGTGTATGGCTCTTCTCCTGATTCCCCAACTCATTTCCACCATTTACAAGGCACAAGTTAGGTGTGGACTTTATGACTTTAAATAGACTCTCCATTGCCGATTAAGGACATGTCCATGCCGATCAAGATGCCCAAAGATAGAAACAATGTGCTGGAGAAACTCAGTGAGTCAGGCAGCATCTCTGGAGAAAATGGATGGGTGACGTTTCGTGTCGGGATCTTCAGACATGACCAAGGTGCCCCATCCACATCTGCCCATGTTTGGCCTCTAAACCTTTCCTGTCCATGTACATGTCTCAATGTATTATACATGTTGTTATAGTACCTGCCTCAACTACCTCTTCTGGCAGCTCATTCCATAGACCTACTATCTATGTTAAAAGGTTGCTCCTCAGATTCCTATTAAATCTTTCCCCTCTCACCTTAAACCTATGTCTTCTGGTTCTTGATTCCCCCACTATAGGTAAAAGGCACTGCATTTACTCTATCTACTTCCATCATGATCTTATACATTTCCAAGGAATAAAATCCTAGCCTGCCCAACCTCTCCCGATAGCTCAGGCCCTCAAGTCCTGGCAACATCTTCATAAATCTTCTCTGCACTCTTTTATAACTTAACAACATCTTTCCAATATTGTAAATAAGCAAACTGTACAATCTGGAGTTCAAGATCATCTTTAATCAGTGCCCATATTATAGCGGTACAGCAGGTAGTTAGTTGTTAGTTCATCGTTACCGCTTCCAAGACTGACCAGTGTAGGAAGTGGGTGTTAGTATGAATCATACAGTAAGGTAGGGTTAGTGATGATATTCTATTATGATTGGTTCACATGCAATAACCAATCTACATATATCATTAATGTTTTCCTATTTGCTTGGATTGTACAGTTCCAACATACACTCATTGGCTCAGTACCACCCAGGGTAAAGCAGCTTACTTGGCTGGCTCCCCATCAACCACCCTGAAACGTCATGAATTCCCTTACTGACTGCAGTATGTGTCATCTGCAATAAGCACGTATCTAGATTACCCCAACATCCATCACAAATGTACAACTCCTTCCACCAAGAAGGAGAAGGGTGTAGAAACACCACTCTCAAGTTTTTCTCCAAGACACACTTAGGACAAATTTAGATATATATCATCGCCCCTTCATTATCACTGGATCTACACCCCACACCTGCACTGTGGAAACATATCACTTTTCATCAACAGGGCAGATTTGTTAGTAATGACTCTCATGACCGTGAATATTCTTGGATTTCTTTCATGTTAAATGCAAACATTATTGCTAATCCCTTGCCTAATGGAGTGGGATTGGAAGTTCTCCATGGGAATAAAAAACTGGTGCGAATGCCCTGTTACTTACCTTAATGAGTTTCAATGGAGGCTTGAGCTATTTGGATTAACACACCTCCCATATTCATGCCCTGCTCTATGACCCCCTCACCATCACAAACTCCAGCATTCAACTCAATTAGGTTAACCCAATATTACATTAAGTAGCTAAACATATTAGATGCAGCTAAGGCTACTGATAATATGCCATTTATAAATCAAAATTCCTGTGAACCAGAGTTGAGCATTTCTCTCGCTATAGAGTTCCAGTACAACTATAACTCTTGCAAACACATAACAAAGATCATTCTACTTAAGCCCATCTGCTAAAAACAGGATGGATTAAATCCAGTCAGTTACTGCTTAACAGCTTCCCTTCAATCATCAGTAAAGTGATGGAAGGTTTCATCAATAGTGCCATCAAACAACACCAATTCATCAATTATTTCCTGACCAACACTCACTTCACTTTGTGTCAGAGCCATTCAGCTTCAGACCCAATTGTACTCATCCAGATGTGGTCACAAACTGAATGCCTGAGCGGAGGAGAGTTGAAGGTTTTACCTCTCCGATGTACATAAGAGCCTTTGATGACATAAACTTGGACCATTCTCGATATCATTTCCATTTGGCACAGATCCATGACACAAAGTACTCTGCAATACAGCATTAAACTGCACTAAAATGCCGATCTCACTTAAAATGACAGCAAAGATGCTTAGTGCAGAAACTGGAAATGTTATTCTGAAGGACTGGGACTGCTTTCTTATAGTTGATGATAAGAGAGAGAAATAATTTATTTTGCAACCAGGAGATTTCAGTACTAAGCAATAAAAATAGAAGAACATGTTTTCTATTGTGACTGCTTACAAACTTCATTCTAACAAAGTTGTGGATAGTGGAGTTGTGGATAATGAGGTAGGTTGTTAAAAGCTACAACGCAATATGGATCAATTGGAAATTTGGGTGGAGACATAAATGCAGTTTGATTCAGACAAGTGTAAGAATCAGCTCAAAGTCAAGTCCAATAGATAGAGCAAAGGGGAATATACTGGAGAACATGGATAGGGATGCTGCCTAACCTGCTGAGTTACTCCAAATCTGTGACTTTATTTTGCAATTAAAGGATCTGCAGATCCTTGTTTCTATATTTTGAGCGCAGAATATAGTTCTCAGTATTACAGCGTGTTCTGGCCCATAAGTTCCAAAGTCTGACGTCCTCAAAGGGGTGGAAATGAATCGGAAAGCACCCTGACTTATACAAGGAACATTCAGAAGCCCGATAATGGAGGGAAAGAAGCTGCTCCTGAGTTTAACGGTATGCGCGTTCAAGCTGCTATTTATCGCTCAGTATCAGGTGATTCTGCAATATCTGTGATATTGCCTCAATTTTCTCTTCTATTTTCCCCCCTCTGGGGGTGGAGGACACGTTCAGCCTGATCAGCCAGCCATGTCTTCCAGCTCTGCATTTCACAACTCCTGCAGAGTTTTGTATCTATTCTCACTGTCAAACTGCTTCCATTAACTCATTGACCTGATGGCATTGTTTCCTTCTTAGCCAGCGAGGTCATCCTGGCTTTACCCTGTCAGAGACATCCCTCCTTCCCCACCCTTTCTGCCATTTAACAAGCTTTTATTCTCACCTTCCCAGTTCTGATAAAGAGTCTTCAACCTGAAACGTTGACACTGTTTCTCTTGCTGCAGATGTGGTGCATCTTTCTGAGTATTTCCAGCATATCCGTTATGTTAGATTTCTAGAATCAGCTTTAAAAAAAATATTTCCACAGAACAAAGGGAGTATTTCCAATAGGGTGAGTCCCAAAGGGGTAGAAACATAGAAAATAAGTGCAGGAGGCCATTTGGCCCTTCAAGCCAGCACCCTCATTCATTGTGATCATGGCTGAACGTCCCCAATCAATAACCCGTGCCTGCCTTCTCCCCATATCTCTTGATTCCACTAGCCCCAAGAGCTCTATCCAACTCTCTCTTAAATCCATCCAGTGATTTGGCCTCCACTGCCCTCTGTGGCAGGGAATTCAAAAATTTCACAGCTCTCTGGGTGAAAAAGTTTTTTCTCACCTCAGTCCTAAATGGTCTCCCCTTTATTCTAAGACTGTGCCCCCTGGTTCTGGACTCCCCAAAATTGGGATCATTTTTCCTGCATCTAGCTTGTCCAGCCCTTTTATAATTTTATATGTTTCCATAAGATCCCCCCTCATCCCTCATCCCCCGCGTCCATTATTTCTAGAGCCACCTCCCTGAGGACCCTGGGATGCAGACCATCAGGCCCAGGGGATTTATCATCCTTCAGTCCCATAATATTTCTCGCCTAATGAAAATTTCTTTCAGTTCCTATACCCTCTTAGATCCTCTGTCCTCCAGTACTTCTGGGAGATTGTTTGTGTCTTCCTTAGTGAAGGGAGATCCGAAGTACCTGTTCAACTCTTGTTTCTTTCCTCGTTCCCCATAATAATTTCACCCGTGTCTGCCGTCAAGGGACCCACATTGGACTTTGCTACTCTTTTTCCCTTAACATATCTAAAGAAGCTTTTACTGTCCTTCTTTATATTCCTGGCCAGTTTCCCCTCGTACTTCATCTTTTCAGCCCGTATTGCCCGTTTTGTTTCCTTCTGTTGCCCTATGAAAGTTTCCCAATCCTCTGGCTTCCGGCTACTCTTTGCTGTGTTATACATCTTTTCTTTTAATTTTATTCTATCCCTAATCTTGTCTCTTGTCAGCCACAGTTGCCTCCTACTCCCCTTAGAATCTTTCGTCCTTTTTGGAATGAAATGATCCTGCATCTTCCGGATTATGCCCAGAAATTCCTGCCATTGCTGTTCCACCGTCATTCCTGCTAGGATCCCTTTCCAGTCTACCTTGGCCAGCTCCTCCCTCATGCCTTCATAGTCCCCTTTGTTCAACTGCATCACTGACACTTCCGATTTAACCTTCTCCTTCTCAAATTGCAGATTAAAACTAATCATATTATGATCACTACCTCCAAGCGGTTCATTTACCTCGAGTTCTCTTATCAAATCTGGTTCATTAGACAACACTAAATCCAGAATTGCCTTTTCTCTGGTCGGCTCCATTACAAGCTGCTCTAAGAATCCATCTCGGAGGCATTCGACAAACTCTCTTTATTGGGGTCCTGAACCAACCTGATTTTCCCAGTCTACCTGCATATTGAAATCCCCCATCACCACAGTGGCATTACCTTTGTTACATGCCAGTTTTAACTCCTGCTGCAAATTACACCCTACATCCGGGCTACTATTTGTGGGTCTGTAGATAACACCAATTAGTGTCTTCATGCCTTTGCAATTCCTCAACTCAATCCACAGTGACTCCACCTCCTCAGTCCCTATGTCTTCCTTCGCAAGGAACTGAATTCCATCCCTCACCAGCAGAGCTACCGCCCCCCGTCCTCTGCCCACCCACCCGTCCTTTCTATAGGATGTATAACCCTGAATATTAAGTTCCCAGGCCCGATCCTCCTGCAGCCACGTCTCGGTAATCCCCACAATGTCATATCTAACACCTCTAACTGAGCCTCAAGCTCATCTACTTTACTTCTTATACTTCGCGCATTCATATACAATACTTTTAACTCCTTACGCATCTCACATTTCACATCGATCCCTATTACACTTGGCCATACTCTCCTATCCCTTTGTGAGCTTCCTTTCCCGTTAATTCTGGGGTCATTAACTATCCCTTTACTCTCTTTCCCTTTAACTCCGTCCTTGACTATCCCATTTGACACCCCCCCGCCCACCCACCCCCTCCCCTTATTTAGTTTAAAACCACCTGTATCTCAGTGGCAAACCTGCCTGCCAGAATGCTGGTCCCCCACCTGTTAAGGTGCAATCCGTCCCTTTTGTACAGTTCCCCCTTACTCCAAAACAGATCCCAGTGATCTAAGAATGTAAATCCCTGCCCCCGTGCACCAGTTCCTCAGCCACACATTCAGGTCCCGTATCTCCCTGTTCCTGCTCTCGCCAGCACGAGGAACTGGAAGCAAACCGGAGATAACTAACCTGGAGATCCTGTTTTTCAGCATTTTTCCGAGCTCTCTAAAGTCACGCTTCAGAATATTCATGCCCTTCTTTCCGACAACGTTTGTGCCGACATGCACTACCACTTCCGGATGTTCACCTTCGCCCTTGAGGATTTTCTGCACTCTGTCCGTGACATCCTTGATCCTGGCACCAGGAAGGCAGCACACCATCCTCGAATCCCGTCTGTTGCCGCAGAAACCCCTGTCTGTACCTCTCACAATGGAGTCTCCAACTACAATGGCGTTGCCTGACGTCGGCCTCTTTGGTTTTGGCTCAACAGCCCTTTTTGCTTTGCAAGCCAGTCCGCCGCTCATGTGTGATAACGTCTTCTGTCCCGACAGCTTCTAAGTGGGTGAAACTGTTCTCAAGAGGCACAACACCCGGGGAACTTTGCATTCCATGTTTACTTCCCTTTCTCACCGTCACCCACCTTCCCTCATCTAGTGCCTTAGGTGTAACAATCTTACTGTAGGACTCATCGAGAAACGACTCAGCTTCTCGGACGAACCTGAGGTCATCCACTTGCTTCTCCTGTTCCCCAACACGGTCCTTCAGGAGCTGTACCTGCATGCACTTCTCACATTTGTAGCAGCCAGAGGCAGCAGCAGTGTCCTTGACCTCCCACATACTGCAAGTATCACACTGAATCAGCTTGCTTGACATCTCCTTCTTTCGGATAGTGGAGGCTCTAACTAAAACATCATGTTTCTTTGTCTTGGTAATATGTTGTTAATAGCAAGTTTCTGGGACATGACCCGCAGGCCAGGCTGTCGCAATAGATTAATAAAAACTGAGCCAAAATGATGATAGGCAGGAATAGTCAGTTCTGATGCAGGTAAAGGGGTGACACCGTGGTGCAGTGGTAGAGGTGCTGCCTTACAGCACCAGAGGTCTGGGTTTCATCCTGTACACGGGTGCCATCTGTACAGAACTTGTACGTTCTTCCCGTGACCGCGTTGGCTTTCCCCGGGTGCTACGGTTTCATCCCACATTCCAAAGACATCGAGGTTTGTAGGTTAATTGGCCTCGGTATAAAAGTAAATTGTCCCCATTGTGTAGGATAGAACGGGGGATCGCTGGTCAGCACAGACTCAATGGGCCGAAGGGCCTGTTTCCATGCTGTATCTCTAAACTAAACTAAACTAAACTAAACAAAGAGCGAGTATGTGCTTCTTAAAGTTGGAAAATTTGAATTGAGTCCAGATGGTCGAAACATGCCGAGTTGTAACAACGCAGGAAGCTGCAGACAGAAAAGTCAGAGTGGGATGGTAAATTTAAATGTTTAAGAAGGAACTGCAGATGCTGGAAAATCGAAGGTACACAAAAATGCTGGAGAAACTCAGCGGGTGCAGCAGCATCTATGGAGCGAAGGAAATAGGCAACGTTTCGGCCCGAAACGTTGCCTATTTCCTTCGCTCCATAGATGCTGCTGCACCCGCTGAGTTTCTCCAGCATTTTTGTGTACCTTCTGGTGAATTTAAGTGGCAGGCAACCACAAGCTATAAGGGGGCAGAGAGTCACGGTTATTTAAATTTCAGATCAACTTATCCATGCCAACAAAGGTACTTTCTGAAGTTAGTCCCAATTGTCACCGTTTGGTTTACATCCCTCTAATCCTATTCTATCCATGAACCTGTCCCAAAGTCTGTAATACTTGGTAGTTTACCTACAGTACCTCTATCAATGCTTCACTGATATACTGGATTGTGTACTGGTGCACCTGTAGTAGATCAGTTAGAGAAGTATTAGCTGCCTTTAGTAAGCTGGGAGAAGAAAGAGGTTTTAATTTATTTTGAATGTAGTTCCTTGATCCCATGTTTTAATTCAAAATTAGCTCAAATTGAAATTTCACGGTGAAGAAGCATGTGGTAGAAAAGTTTAATTTGACAAAACAAATGCATCAAAACCTGAAGCGATTTGCTCAGTAAAAAAAATCCATCAGTCGCAGCTTCATGGTACAGAGAATAACATAAAATTATTAACAGGGCTGTTGAGAATGAAATGTATTACAGAACCCCGTCTCCTTTCAATAAGACAAATTTATATCAGAGGAGTTGTACTTAGCCGGGTAAGCCATTTGGAAAAGAATGATTGGGTCTAGCTACTGAGGTTCATCAAAGTCATCGGCTTCAGAGGAGCTCATTCATCATGGGCTGAGGGGATGTTTACCTGCAGTACACCTGTAAGGTACATCCAATAAATTGAACGGCACACCGCTCTGTCAAATTTCACACCCAAGTGCATCGGTGTGGAGAGGTGTTCTCTGTATTCCCAGCAGTCCTTTATAAAGAAGATGGAAAAGTGAAATATTGCTAGATTATTAATCTTGATGAAGTCATGATGCAGCTTTATAAGACTTTGGTTAGGCTGCATTTGGAGTATTGTGTGGAGTTCTGGTCGCCCTATTACAGGAGGGATGGGGAGGCGTTGGAAAGGGTGCAGTGAAGGTGCCAGAAGGATGCCTGTATTGGAGGGTATCGGTTGTTAGTTGGACAGACTTGTATTGTTTACTCTGGAACACCGCTGTTTGCGGGGAGACCTGATAGAAGCATAAATTCGTGAGAGAACTAAATAGGATAGACTGCCAGTCTATCAGGACAAGATAGGATAGACTATCAGTTTCCCCAGGGTTGCAAAATAAAACACTAGAGGGCACAGCTTAATGCCCCTGTCCCACTTAGGAAACCTGAACGGAAACCTCAGGAGACTTTGCGCCCCACCCAAGGTTTACGTGCGGTTCCCGGAGGTGGTTGCCGGAGGTTTCAGGTAGTGGAAGCAGGTAGGGAGACTGACAAAAACCTCCGGGAACCGCACGGAAACCTTGGGTGGGGCACAAAGTCTCCAGAGGTTTCCGTTCAGGTTTCATAAGTTTGACAGGGGCATTAAGGTGAGGGAGACAAGGTTTAAAATTGATATGCGGGGCAGGTTTTGAGTGCCTGGAACGTGCTGCGAAGGCTGGTGGTTGAAGCAGATGCATTAGTGGCATTTTAATTTTTTTTGGATGGGCACATGAATATGCAGGGATGGGTTACGTGCAGGTAGATAAATGATGGTCTTGGCGTCATGTTCGGTGCAGATATTGTGGGCTGAAGGGCCTGTTCTTGTGCTGAACTGTTCTTTGTTCTATGTTCTATATTCTTGCTCTGCAATAAACTAATAGTATAAGATCATGAGATTTAATAGGAATCTGAGGGGTAATTTTTTCACACAAAGGGTGGTGGCTGTATGGAACAAGCTGCCAGATGAGGTAGTTGAGGCTGGGGCTATCCCAACATTTAAGAAAAAGTTAGACAGGTACACGGATAGGACAGGTTTGGAAGGAAATGGACCAAGCGCAGGCAGGTGGGACGAGTGTAGCTGGGACATGTTGGCCGGTGCGGGCGTTGGGCCGAAGGGCCTGGTTTCACACTGTATCACTCTATGACTCCATTAAAAGAACTCTTAACAAGAGAACACTGTAACGGCTAAAGCCATCCATCTCTGCTGCGAGTGATTGAGGTTTTATACAATTGCCCTTTACATTTTGAAAGCACTGATGTGCACTGTGGCATCATTCCAAGAGTGCTAATATCCTCCAGTACCTGGATAAATTATGAGGGTCCCATTAGCCCCTTCCAGCTTAAAGATCACACCTCAATCAAACCTTACCCTCCACTCAAAGTCCATTCTTTCAATACTTCGTTAAGTTTAGATTAGTTTATTGTCAAGTGTACCGGGATACAGCTTTTTGTTGCATGCTAACCATGTAACCATGTATTGTCTTTTCACAGACTGGTTAGCACACAACAAAAGCTTTTCACTGCATGTGGATAGAGTGGATGTGGAGAGGATGTTTCCACTAGTGGGAGAGTCTGGGACCAGAGGTCATAGTCCTCAGAATAAAAGGATGTTCTGTTAGGAAGATGAGGAGTAATTTATTTAATCAGAGAGTGGTGAATCTGTGGAATTCTTTGCCACTGAACGCTGTGGAGGCCAAGACAATGGCATGGGTGTCAGGGTTATGGGGAGAATGAGGTTAAGAGGGAATGATAGATCAGCCATGACTGAATGGCAGAGTAGACTTGATGGGCCAAAATGTCGAATTATGTTCCTATCACTTATGGATGTGACAATAAACTAAACTCAAACTCAAAGTCAAACATTCTCCAGGAGGAAATGAGCAGCTAAAGATCATTGTGCAACTCAGTACCAACGCTGTAGGAAAGAAAAGGGATGAGGTCTTGCGGAGTAGATGTAGGGAGTTAAAAAAGAGCTCACAAAGAAGGACCTCGAAGATGGCAATCTCTGGATTACCCTTAGTGTATTGTGCTATTAAAGGCAGGAATAGAAGGATAGGCCAGATGAATGAATGGCTGAGGAAATGGTGCAGAGACAAGGGTTCAGGTTTTTGGATCATTGGGATGTCTTCTGGGGCAGAGGTGAACTGTACTGGAGGTTGTACAGGATCAGCAGCAGGAGGGAGATTTGCTTGTGTTACTAGGGAGGGTTTAAATTTGACTGGCAGTGGCAGGGTCCCAGTGCAGAAGGGGCAAGAGTTATGCCCCTGTCCCACTTAGGAAACCTGAACGGAAACCCATGGAAACTTTGCGCCCCACCCAAGGTTTCCGTGAGATTCCCAGAGGTTTTTGTCAGTCTCCCTAATGGTCGAAAGTGGTTTCCGCTTCTTCTATGTTCCGGCGATTATTTCAAAAAATTGAAAACCGGCCGCGACTAAAAATAGGTTGCCATTTTATTAGTCGAAGCTGGTTGCGATGCTAGTTGAAGGTGGTTGCCGGAGGTTGCAGGTAGTGGAAGGTAAGACCTTTTTTTCACCCAGTTTTATTCCACCAGGGAGGTCTTACCTTCCACTACCTGCAACCTCCGGTAACCACTTTGAGGTATACATGAGGAGTATGAGGAGCACGGATAAAGTGAATGCTCACAGTGATTTTGACTAGGTAGTGGATTCTAAAACTAGAGGGCACTGGCTTAAGGTGATAAAGAAGATATTTAAGGTGGACTTCAGGGGTAGCCTTTTCACTCAGAGGGTAATCTATATCTGAAATGAGCTGCCAGAGGAAGCTACAGAAGTGGATACAATTACAATTTTTAAAAGAGATTTGGACAGAAATATGGATAGAAAGGGTTTAGAGGGATGGACCGAATGTACACAAATGCAACCAGCCTGATGTGCCATCTTGGCCAGCATGGATAAGTCGGCTGAAGGGCCTGTCTCGATGCTGTTCACCCCTATGACTCTATGATTCCAACTAAGACAACAACTCCCATAATAGATTAATGGCGTTATGGGGAGAAGGCAGGAGAATGGGGTTAGGTGGGAAAGATAGATCAGCCATGATTGAATGGCGGAGTAGACTTGATGGGCCGCATTGCCTAATTCTGCTCCTATCACTTATGATTATAATGCTGGAGTTCTGTTTATTTTAGAGTCATGAAGGAAATAAACATGAGTGGCACAAATTTCCGACAACATTTTGGTGTGTGAGTTGGTTGGAGTGGATTGGAAGGAGGTGCACGTTCTTCCATTGATTAACAAAAACAAAACAAAATTGGAACCTGGGACTTCTAAACTAGTTTGACAGCCGTGTCAGGAAATTGCTGGATGTTATTTATGATCACTTAAGAGACTTTAACAGTTATTAGGGATTCCCAGCATGGCTTTAGGAAACTGTGGTCCTGCCTCATTAATTTGATTGAGTTCTTTGAGGAACTGACCAGAATAGTGACTGATAGTAATCCGTACAGAGTATATATTTAGATTTCCCAAAAAACCTTCACTGAAGTTCCGAATGGAGAAGGTTAAATGATATAAGATTGCCTGACTGTTGTCCTGCTACATAGGGAACTGATTGCAATCCTGCAACCAATTATCATGTATGTGAGTGCATCAAAATATGCCTTATGAAAGTTAGAATTATAATATCATGTTACTGCTCACCGTCATCAGGAACGATTCATGCATGCCATTATTGCGACCATTTCCAGCTTTGTCCATGATCTGAAACATGGAACATGCAATTTTAATCAAATTAATCGGTTATAACCCAACAGATTAATCGAGGCATTGAACCCTCACTTTATATCTTAATCTAAGTAATAGTGAATAAAGTGATTAGACAAGATGTATTACTGTGGCATGCTACTAGTAGCAGTCTGTAAATACAAAAGTGACCTGTTATTCGTTCTCCCAATTTTCTGTACATTACATGCTTGTACGTATATATATTTATTGCTCATTATTCTATGTTCGCTCTTCTGGGGAGATGCTAACTGCATTTAGTTGTCTCTGTACTGTACACTGCACAATGACAATAAAGTTTGAATCTGAATCTGAATCTACCAAATCTTCCATCCTCGCTTCCACTTTATTTCTAACCTCATCGGACTTCAATTTATGTCTGAATTTTTTTTGTGGTATTTAAATAAACATCTCTTGAAAATCCAGATATATAATATCTGTTATTTTCCCCTCGTCTATCCTGTGACTGAGTTACTTCCTCAAACAATTGGCTCCAAGTTACAAGGTTCTCAATCTCCTTTCTGTACTCCGTCTCGTCATTATTTGATATCCAGCCCAGTACGGTGAATTGGATTAGTATTTATTAGTATATACTGGCACTCCACTGGTCCCAAGAAATTAGTAATATTTCTTTAAATACTTGTAATTGTTTAAGTATTGGGAAATCTTTTCTAATTTGTTTTAGCCAATCCTCCTTTCAGTCATTTTAGACTTTAGAGATACAGTGCAGAAACAGGCCCTTCGGCCCACCATGTCCTTGCCGACCAGCAATCACCTCGTACAATGGCACTAGCCGACACACTAGGGACAATTTACAATTTTACCGAAGCCAATTAACCTACAAACTTCTATGTCTTTGGAGTTTGGGAGGAAACCGGAGTACCCAGAGAAAACCCACACGTTCACAGGGAGAACGTACAAACACCATACAGACAGCACCCAGTCAGGATCGAACCCAGGTTTTTGGTGCTGTAAGGCAGCAACTCTACTGCTGCACCACAGTGTCGCCCTTTGGGTTTTAAGATTAATTCCACAGGTAAACAGTCCCTCTGGCCTCCTGTGTCCATGCAAAGCACCAATTTCCCCTCCCATTTTGTATCAGCTCGGCCTTCTCCCATTCTCCTTCTGCGACAGCATTTGTGTGGGAAGATTTATCATTACTGAAAGGTGGTCTCAGGCTGATAATCCTCACGCTGGTCCTACTCTCCAGCAACGGATCTGGCCTGGCCCTTTCCCAACAGCAATGCCCTACGCCAGCAACCCCCTGACTACAGTCACTTCTCCTCACTGGAGGTCCCATCCAAACCGTTTGACTCTAAACCCTCCCGCCAGATTATTGATCCTGCCCTCCAACTATTGCCACATCTATTGGGTGTCTATCTGATTAGTGTCATCTATATGGTCAGTGTCACCTGTTTTTCTATGTTACCCATGCTTGCAACATGTCACTCACCGTTGCAACAGGCCTACAGCAGATGCCATCACCCTGGCCCTGAACATATCTCTGGAACACCTACAAAAGGACTCCTTATTAGACTCCTATTTATCGACCATAGCTTTGCTTTCAACGCCATAACCCATTCATACTTATTCACAAACTCCCAGACCAAGGAATCAGCACCCGTGAATGCCAATGGATCCTCGACCTTCTTGCCCACAGACCATAATCAGTGAGGATAGGTGACAACACGTCCTCCACAATAATTCTACAAACTAGTGCCCTACAATGATGCGTTCTCAGCCCCCTACCGCAGGCCTTGTACACTCACAGCTGTGCAGCCAAATTCAGCTCGAATTCCCTTTGCAAATTGTCACATGACACCACTGATGGACTGGATCGCAAACCATAATGAGACAGAGTACAGATAGGAGATAGAGAACTTAGTAACAGGGTTAAGGGTAACTACCTCTCCCTCAATGTCACAAGATGAAGGAGCTAGTTACAACTTCTGCAAGTGTGGTGGAGTGTATGCCTCAATTAGCATCAAAGGTGCCGAAGTGGAAATGGTTGAGACCTTCAAGTTTATTGGCATTAATATTACCACTGATTTGGTGTGGACCAACCATATTAAATGATGTTGTGGACCGACCATATTTAATCAACAGCCAAGAGGCACAGCAATCCCTCTACTTCCTCAGGCGACTGCAGAACTTTGGCATGTCTCCAATGACTCCTACAAACTTCTACAGATGCACCACAGAAAGCATACTGTTGTGCTGAATCACAGCTTGGTTTGGGAAGAGCTCTGCCCAAGACCACAAGAAATTGCTGAGAGTTGTAAATGTAGCCCAGTCCATCACATAGACCAGACTTCCTATCATTGATTCCATCCATACTTCATGCTGCCTCAGAAAAGCAGTCAATGACAGTGTAAAACTTAAAGAGAAGACGTATAACATAGCAAAGATTAGTGGGAAGCCAGAGGATTGGGAAGCTTTTAAAGAACAACAGAAGATAACTAAAAAGGCAATACGGGGAGAAAAGATGAACCATGAAGGTAAGCTAGCCAATAATATAAAAGAAGATAGCAATAGTTTCTTCAGTTATATAAAGAACAAGAAAGAGGCAAGAGTGGATGAGAAGTGATAATGGGGAATAAAGAAATGGCAGAGGAGTTGAATAACGTCCAGAACTAGGGGTCACAGTTTAAGGATAAGGGGGAAGTATTTTAGGACCGAGATGAGAAGATCATTTTTTACACAGAGAGTGGTGAATCTGTGGAATTCTCTGCCACAGAAGGTAGTTGAGGCCAGTTGTTACGACTCCCGAATGCAAGTACTTCAGAGCCACGTAACACAAGTCAAAAACCAGGTTCAGGTTCAAAAAACAGTTTTAATTATTCATTGGAACACAAAACTCAAACCTGATTTAAACAACCCAGTCAGGGATATGGATAAACCGACAAACAATTTAACAATGCTCCAGCCAGCCACACCATGGGCCGTCGAACCGGAGATTCCAAAACCTGCCCAAAGAGATACAACCCTGAAACCAAAATACACGAAAACTCTAAGGTCAGCCCTTATCCGTCCCAATACAATATCTGATAACAAGGAATGGTGAAAATACACAAAGTTCTATGCCATGTGGTCAGGCTGCCTCGGCCCCCACCAACAGTCTGCTCATCAGTCAGAGTCTACGACGAAGAGAAGAGAATCCTGGGAAGCTCTCGTATTTATACTTCAGATGAGTCACCCGTCACCTGACGCAGCTGGGTCAATCGGGTACAGGAGCCTTTAACCCCTCGATTCCAGACTCACAGCCACGAGGCCTGTGCTTGGGAGAGAAACAGAGAGGTAAGTACATAGCATTCACCAGGGGGGGGGAAGCGCCTAACACCCCCACCCAAAGATACTGAATAAGTTTCTGAAAATGAACAAAAAAAACACCACCAAATTTCAGCAACTATTCAGTAACACAGACATCACTGGCGCGACAATGCATCAGCCAATACATTATCCTTGCCACGGATATGCCAGTCAAATGAGACAACCGCAAGGGAAGCGTCTCCAAAGCCTCAGAGTTACTCAGCTTTCCCTGCGTTACTGCCACAGACAACCGTGCCTCCCCCACATCACCACCCGTGTCAGGGGGCAGCACCACTGCAGCCAAAACATGCTTAGAAGGACATAGCTCCGACCCATCAACCTCCACAGGCTCCTGCTCATGGTACTGTTTCATCATGTTAACATGACAGAGCTGAGTCTTACGCCTCCGATCAGGGGTACCAATAACGTAATCCCTCTCACCAACCTTCTTAACCACCTGATAGGGACCGCTATACCGAGCCTGCAGACTGGAACCAGGAATAGGCAACAACACCAGGACCTTGTCACCTGGAGAAAAATTCCTACTAGAAGCCTTCCTGTCGAACCAGTCCTTCATCCTAGACTGAGCAGAGGCAAGATTACCCATTGCCAGTTCGCATGCCCTCCTCAGTCTAGAGCGAAAAGTACAGACGTGGTCTAAAATACTATGTTTTGTATCCTCCTGCAACCATTTTTCCTTCAGGACCCTCAAATGTCCACCCAGAGGACCATCATGAGCCAAACAGAGTATCTCGTCTCTATACCGACGAGGCATCACAATCTGATCAACCACGCTCCAATCATCATGCCCAGATATATCCAAGGGAGACCACTTTCGCATCAGTAAGCCATCCCTTAGAAAATACCCCTTTTCTGTGGAATCCATATCCCCCTCAGGCACTGCGCAGTCGCACAGATCAGATAAACCTGGATCACTCTTTTGCTCCTTAACCAGCCGGTCACGTGACAGTGACACCGGCACATTTCCAGACACTATCCCATCTTGAGATGGAGAAACACCCTTCACAACACAGGATCTATCATCCTGATCCCCAAAAATGCTCTCACTCAGGTCCACCACATCCTCAAACTTCGCCTGGCTCTTAGCCATAGCCCTCGTGACAGCACAAGCTGCGAAGACCTTTGGATGCTGCATAGCCAATCTATCAGGACTCTGCACCATCGGAACAGCCGTCACCTCAGGAGTGACTAAAACTCTACCTCCTGCCAAGTCATTCCCCAAAATCACAGAAACTCCCCCAACGGGAAAACACGGCCGTAACCCAACAGTTACCCGGCCTGAAACCAACTCGGACTCGAGACGCACGGTATGCAAAGGCACTACCATGTCATCCATCCCGAATCCTACCACTGGGACACTTGACCCAACCGATGATTCCCCAGAAAACGGCAGTACACCATCCAATATAAAGGACTGAGTAGCACCAGTATCACGCAAGATGGATACCGGAACTCTATCACCCCCATCCTCTAGAGAAACAAAACCATTCATGATGAACGCAGAATAATTCCTACACTCATCAGACTCAGGCACCTCAGGTACGACAGGTGCCTTCTGTGCACCCACCAAAGCCACAGGCTTTGCATTTTTCTGCTTCAGAACGGGACACGACTTTAACATGTGCCCTCTCCTTCTACAATAGTAGCACACAGGACCTTCATCAGTCCTTACATTTCCGTCAACCTTATCAGCTCGGACCTCCCCCTGTATCAACGTGCTGCCACTTGCAGGCACAGAAACAGCTTTGACACTGCCACCGGCGACACCACCACGATCAACCGGCCGTGCACCAAAACTATAGGACCGCCCAACAAAATCAGATTTATGAGTCAATACATACTCATCTGCCAACACCGCAGCCTTAGACACCTCATTCACCTTCTGCTCATTAAGGTAAGTAGTAACCCTCTCAGGGAGACAGTTCTTAAAGTCTTCCATAATCATCAAAGCCCGCAGTAGCTCAAAATCCTTCACTCCTTGAGAAGCGCACCACCTGTCAAAAAGTGCCTCCTTCTCCCTAGCAAACTCCACATAAGTCTGACTATCAAACTTCCTAAAGTGCCGGAATTTCTGCCGGTACGCCTCTGGAACTAATTCATAAGCCCTTAATACTGTAGACTTCACACACTCATAGTCCAGACTGCTTTCAACAGATAAAGACGAGTTCACCTCCCGTGCTTTACCCACAAGGACACACTGCAATAGCAAGGTCCACACGTCCCTAGGCCACTTCAAGGACAAAGCCACCCGTTCAAACACTGTGAAATACTTGTCCACATCCTCCTCACGAAACGGAGGAACCAGGCGGATGTTCTTGCTCATATCAAACTCCCGTTCCCTAGAAGAAACCCGGGAATTATCTATTTCTTTTTCCCGCAGCTGAAATTCAGCCCTTTTGGTTTCCTCCTCAAGCCGTTTCATTTCAAGAACATGCATGAGCTCTTTCTCTTTTAACAAAGAGGCAATTCTCTGTGACTCAAGCTCCATCTCCTTCAGTTTAATGACGGCCTCCATGTTCTGAACTGGCTGAACAGAAGGTGGGGGACTGTCTGCACCACCAGGCAAAACCCCACCCTCCACCAACGCAGCCCACAACTCCGATTTAATGGAGTGTTTCTTTGAATGCTTGTCAATAGTCACGGCATAGTTCTCAGCCAGCAAAATCAAATGCTCCTTCGTACATCTATCAAACAACTCCTGACTAGGAGCCTCAACAAATTCTTTCACCTTAAATTCCATATCTAATGTAGCCCCAAACCACCAGCTAAAACCTGGGCACTAATGCTACCACCAACAGGGAAGAAAAAATTCCCTCTCAACACACAGACTTCCTCAGTCCAGAAGCCTACCAAAAATACCCCCTAAAAACGTCTAGGGTCCTCAAAACTTAGGACGAGCCCCCATTTTGTTACGACTCCCGAATGCAAGTACTTCAGAGCCACGTAACACAAGTCAAAAACCAGGTTCAGGTTCAAAAAACAGTTTTAATTATTCATTGGAACACAAAACTCAAACCTGATTTAAACAACCCAGTCAGGGATATGGATAAACCGACAAACAATTTAACAATGCTCCAGCCAGCCACACCATGGGCCGTCGAACCGGAGATTCCAAAACCTGCCCAAAGAGATACAACCCTGAAACCAAAATACACGAAAACTCTAAGGTCAGCCCTTATCCGTCCCAATACAATATCTGATAACAAGGAATGGTGAAAATACACAAAGTTCTATGCCATGTGGTCAGGCTGCCTCAGCCCCCACCAACAGTCTGCTCATCAGTCAGAGTCCACGACGAAGAGAAGAGAATCCTGGGAAGCTCTCGTATTTATACTTCAGATGAGTCACCCGTCACCTGACGCAGCTGGGTCAATCGGGTACAGGAGCCTTTAACCCCTCGATTCCAGACTCACAGCCACGAGGCCTGTGCTTGGGAGAGAAACAGAGAGGTAAGTACATAGCATTCACCAGGGGGGGGGGAAGCGCCTAACACCAGTTCATTGGCTATATTTAAGAGGGAGTTAGATGTGGCCCTTGTGGCTAAAGGGGGTATGGAGAGAAGGCAGGTACAGGATACTGAGTTGGATGATCAGCCATGATCATATTGAATGGTGGTGCAGGCTCGAAGGGCCGAATGGCCTACTCCTGCACCTATTTTCTATGTTTCTAGGAGTTGAATAACGTCTTTGCATCAGTCTTCACAGTGGAAGACACCAGCAACGTGCTTGAAATTCAAGAGAGTTAGGGGGTGGAAGTTAGTGGAGTGGCTATTACTAGGGAGAAGGTGCTTGGGAAGCTGAAAGGACTGAAGGTGGATACGACACCTGGACAAGATGGACTGCACCCTAGGGTTCTGAAAGAGGTGGCTTTAGAGATTGTGGAGGCATTAATAGTGATATTTCAGGAATCACTAGTCCATACCAGATGATTGGAAAATTGGCAATATTACAAAAAGGGAGCAAGGCAGAATAGTGGGAACTATAGGCTGGTTCGTCTGACTTCGGTGGTTGGTAAGATTTTAGAATCTATTATAAAGGATGAGGTTACGGAGTACTTAGAAGTTCACAATAAAATAGGCCAAAGTCAGCATGGCTTTGTGAAGGGGAGGTCTTGCTTGACAAATTTGCTGGAATTCTTTGAAGAAGTAAATAGCAGGTCAGACAAAGGAGAGTCGGTGGATGTTGTTCACTTAGATTTTCAGAAAGCCTTTGAAAAGGTGCCACATGTTGGGCTGCTTCGGAAGTTAAAAGCCCACAGTATAAAAGAGCAGATACTAGCATGGATAGCAGGTTGGCTGGAAGACAGAAGACAAAGAGTGGCAATAAAGGGGGCTTTTTCTGGTTGGCTGCCAGTGACTAGTGGAGTTCTGCAGGGATCGGTACTGGGGCCACTACTCATCACGTTGTTTATTAATGATTTGGACGAGGGGATTGAAGGCTTTGTGGCCAGGTTTGAGGATGATACGAAAATAGCTGGAGGAGCAGGTAGTATAGAGAAAGCAGGGACTCTGCAGAAGGACTTGGACAGGTTGGGAGAGTGGGCAGCGAAGTGGCAGATGGAATATAGTGTAGCAAAATGTGGAGTCATGCATTTGGTGGTGGAAATATAGACGTAGATTATTTTCTAAATGGAGTGAGAATCCAGAAATCGGAGGTGCAAAGGGACTTGGGAGTGCTGGTGCAGGATTCCCAAAAGGTTAATATGCAAGTCGAATCGGTGGTAAAGAAAGCAAACTCAATGCTAGCATTTGTTTCAAGAGGGCTTGTATACAAAAACAGGGATGTAATGCTGAGGCTCTATAAGATGCTGGTATGGCCGCATTTGGAATATTGTGAGCAATTATGGACACCATATCTGAGGAAGGATGTGCTGGCTCTGGAGAGGGTCCAGAGGAGGTTTACAAGAATGATTCCAGGAATGAGTAGGTTAACCTTCGATGAGCGTTTGTCGGCACTGGGCCATACCTGCTGGAGTTTAGAAGAATGAGGGGGGACCTCATTGAAACAATCAGAATAGTGAAAGGCTTGGATAGAGTGGATGTGGAGAGGATGTTTCCACTAGCGGGAGAGTCTAGGACTAGAGGTCGTAACCTCAGATTTAACGGACATTCTTTTAGGAAGGAGACGAGGAGAAATTTCTTTAGTCAGAGGGTGGTGAATCTGTGGAATTATTTTCCACAGAACACTGTGGAGGCCAAGTCAGTAGATATTTTTAAGGCAGAGATAGATAGATTCTTGGTTAGTACAGGTGTCAGAGGTTATGGGGAGAAGGCAGGAGAATGGGGTTAGGAGGGAGAGATAGATCAGCCATGATTGAATGGCAGAGTAGACTTGATGGGCCAAATGGCCTAATTTTACTTCGGAGTCACGTGAGTGACTACGTGAAGAACCCGCTCAGTGCGCAGGCGCGGCATTACGCCAGCAGTGCAACAGCGGCAGCGGGAGCTAGGCACTCCCGCAACAGAGAAACGGACCGTCAGGTGAGTATCCTGAGGTCGGGTTTCTTTTACAGGGGAGCCCCTTTTTCTGCTTGTGTTTTACAGGCAGAGAAAAAGGCTCTGGAACAAAACTGTCCCCCGTTCGAGGAGGAACGTTTCCCGTCGGGGAGGGGGGCAGCAACAGGCGGTAGGAGCGTTTACCCGGTGTTCCTCTATTCCCCGACACCGTGCCGAGCCCAGCCCGATAGTACCTGAGCAGCGGGCTGGATGTATAGCCACCCGAAGAGGCATCCGGCAGGTGTTCCCGATTTGGGACGGGACGTCTCTCCACCCGCACGGGGGGAGAGAGAGCCGCCTGAGCCGCTGGAGCGGCTCTCGGTGCAGGTGCCTGCGAGACGCGCTGCTTGAGGGGCGCTCTCGCTACTACAAGGCACAAAAGCTCCAGAAGAAGGCGGTAGGAACATTTAACCGGGCGTTCCGCTATCCCCACACCGCGCCGAAGCCAGTCCCGCTAGTGCCTGAGCTGCGGGCTGGATGTTCAGCCATCCGAAGAGGCATCCGGCCGGTGGCTTCCGACTTGTCGGAGGGGACGTCTCTCCACCCGCAGGGAGAGAGACAGCCGCCTGAGCCGCTGGAGCGGCTCCTGGAGCAGGAGCTCCTGCGAGACACGCTACGTGAGGGGCAGTCTCGCTGGGGGTTCAGGCATACCCTCCACAGTGCCTAGGCACTGCCCATCGCTTCCTCCTTAGTGTGGTTAGCTTTGGGGTGACCAGTGGCTGGGCTGGTCATGAAGAGGGGTCACTGGCTGAACAATATCGGGAGTATGCTTGAGGTACAGGATCAGGAAGAGCTGCTGGGTGTGGCCGCTATGTGGCTCCACCACTAGCGAGATGGCTTTTCAGTCTCAACTGATGGCCAGCTTACTACCTGTCTTTTCCAAAAAACCTCTCCAAGACAGGTAGCCATGAGGCGTTGGTTTTATCACGCCTCCCCTAAATTGCATTTACTCAAAGTGCCCGCCATTATTGGGGGATACATTGAGCAGCGCATTTAACCTAAATATTTTAAAAATGCATTTGGTACCCTGACGTCGGCTATCATGTCCACCTGCTCATTCCAGAAGGGCAGGGTAGTATGGCAAAACACCTGACCCTACTGTTCAACGGTATACCTCATAACTTCTGAAATGAACTCACAAACCTGCCCTCAATCTATGAAATTAACAGGACTATGAGAACGCCGACCTCATAAGCACAGATCCTGCTACCTGGCACTTACCAAACCAGTCCTAAAAAACTGGACGAAGTGTTCAAACTATTCGGCACAAGAGGGCAGAGTCTGGAATGAGCACCACACTAAACCAGACAGCAGTACCTCTACGTGTCCACCAGGGGCGTCTACCTCATGGTACTGGTGAAAGCTCGGGGCCTGCATGCCAAACCTGTAGCATTTTAGGCCACGGCCCAGAGCAGGCCCCAGGGGAAAATGTGCCACCCCCCAACAAACATCGTCCCTACAAGAACAAGGAACCAGAAACCGAAGAAAACAACAATGAAGACAGATAAGTATGGTTCCTACCATCACATAAAGGTTAAGGGTTGTACTAACAAGGGGTGGATGAATCACGCCTGGTTAGGAAGCTATCACTCTTGGTAGTTATATACCAAAAAATAAATACAAGGGGAATAGAATTAATATCTTGCCACCAATTCAGCAAGCACCCCAAGTGGTCTACCCTCCCACGATGGTGAATGTCGCACCATCGTTGATAAACCACTTGAGTATTTCACCAGGTATACCCATTCATGGGATTTGTAACTACTACCATGGATCCAAGGATACTTTATGGTAGACATCGACCTTGAAGATGCACACTATTCAGTACCTTCTCATATAAGTTTCGGATATACCGCAATTACCTGGATGGAGTAACCATGATGAGCGTTGCGGCATTTAAGTCAAAGTTATCCAGAATCAACTAGCCCTGACACTTAGAAACATTCCGTCATGGCATGTCTATATATTAACGACAAACTATCCTTGGATACAGCTTTAGCTGCATCGCTTCTCGGCCTTTTGGCTAAGATCAAGTGTAGTATCTGTTCTTATCAGTTTAATAATCTGATACGTCCCTTATCTAGGGACCATATATTAAATTGAATTTTGGAACAGGGAGATGGAATAGGGGCTTGCTCCGTCCACTCCACGCATCGACCCAGTATTGCAGTGCCTCTGGGAACGGTGCACAAAATATATATCCAGATATTTACGTTGACCATCCACAACGTTGTTATCTGGTATTCATTAAGACTATCAGTCATGGTGCATTAACCACCAATCAACTACGTGGCAAAGTAATTGGGATATAGCAGCATTACCAGCTACTGAACTTTGTACCTTTCCTATGAGCTGAGATACTAGTGTTCAAAACTATCTCCATACCTGTAATATGGGGGCAAATGGATTAATCTGTAGTGTTATCATGGAATTTATCGGCAGGAAGGATTATGGTTGTACACTTCCACCTGTTTTGAGTAACATCTTATGTGTCCTGATGTGTTACTGAGCTTGTAATACTTAATGCCAATATGAATTGACTTAAACATGTTATATATTAACTTACTTAATTCTAGTGAAGCATTTGCTCAGTAATCCACCAAATTTGCATGTTCGTTTATAAGATAACAACATCAGTGGTGGCATATACCAAACCACTTGGGCGGAGAACATCGATATTAGGGGACAATTTATTAACAATTGGAAACCGTATGTCGTCAAACATGTTTGACCATCAGTAACTCACCTATCAGGTGAGCTAAATACTGTAAACATACATTTAAACCAAAAATATTTGCTGAAATCACTAAGCAATATGGACACCAGATATCGATTCCTTATATCCAATTAAATCACCACGTACTAACTTACGTCACATGAAACCAATCTCAAGGCAGCGGCAATGGAGACATTCCCGCGTATTGAGGGGTGGGGGGAACCTAATCTCTATGTTTTCCTTTCCTTCTACCTCTTCAATAGGTACTACGGCTTCATCAGTCGGGTACTACGCAAATTACAGTGGACCAAGTCCACAAGCATGGTTCCCAGTGATCCTCGACATGGTCATTAAAAGAATTGCAGAATTGGGAAGACCATTGCTGTGCTTGGATCAGGAGCACTATCAACCTGATGACAGCATTCCGTCGCATATCCTAGGGAACATACCTGAGGAGCATCAAGAAATGGTACACTGTTTCCAAAACAGGAATTACACATTAAACTATAACAAAAAACTTTACTGGAGCTCCTGGCAGGTCTTCACCACAATGAAGGACATGTTCTGTTTGCCTACTCAACTTGGGTACCGCTCACTGGTGATCAGATACAGGAGAGGTATATCAATCCTTTCCCCTGAAATAGGTACACCCAAATTGGGATGTCAGTGAAATCCTGACATACCTTAGGGGATGATCACCAGCCAGGTCACTCACCCTGGAACAGCCTACCCTGAAGATGGACATGCTGGTGGCCTTACATCAACACAAAGAGCCAGCTCTCCCATCTACTGCGATGGGACAACATGGTTATAACACCAGATAGTGTCACATGCCCATTCAAGGGTTGGCCAAACAGAACAGACCAGGAACATCAGGTCCAGTCATGAAATTCCGGGCATACCCACCTGAACCACGTTTTATGTGTCATGACCCACTTAGAGATCGACACAATAAGGAATACCGAGGGAGAGGAAAAAGTCTTATGGGTCAGCCACAGGAAACCTCATGGTCGGGTGACGAGCTAAACTATCTCTAGTGGCTCAAGCAGGTACTGGGAGTTGCTGGAGTAAATACTAACGTGTATAAAATCTTATTCCACCAGAACAGCTTCCACGTCAGTAACTAAGAGGATGGACGAGCCTATGGACCACATCCTGGCTACTGCAGGGTGGTCTAGGGAGTATACGTTCCAAACTTTTATAACAAACCACTGACAGAACCTGTATCGTTTGCAGAAAAAGAATCTGCAAAAAATATATAATTTAAGCCCGGGGGAGCAATTGGTCTTGTTGTTGTTAATAACACCATTATTGTTTTTACAAACAGATTCATGGTTGATTACGATAACATACTTCCTCCCTCGAATGACTTCGGCAGCGAGTGAAGTATGAACTGTTACACGGTTTGAAATCACAGAGCTTTGAAGTCTTCACGTAGTCACTCACGTGACTCCGAAGTAAAATAGTAAGATTAAACGAGAACTTACCAGTTTGAAGTTTGATCTGTATTTTATGAGGAGTTACGATGAGGGATTACGTGCCCTCCGCTCCCACCCTCATTATATGGATCAAACTAATAAATTGATGTCTCCTTATCTTTACTATGTTTACTTCAAATAACTGTGTCTATCTGTGATTCCACACCGCTGCTTGGAAGTATGCCGCGCCTGCGCACTGAGCGGGTTCTTCACGTAATCCCTCATCGTAACTCCTCATAAAATACAGATCAAACTTCAAACTGGTAAATTCTCGTTTAATCTTACTATTCTACTCCTATTCCTTATGACCTTATAACATAATCCAAGGCTTGTCCCACCCCAATCATTACTCCTCACTGCACCCATTGGGCAAATGGTTAGGAAGCTTGGAAAGCCCACCGGGAGACTCAGGAACAGCTTCTTCCCCTCTGTTATTATGCTTCTGAACAGTTCTTCCATTAGCTACGGAACTGTCTGATTCACCTCTACCCCATTGTAGACATTGGGCCTTTGTCTATTGAAAGTTGCAATGCTGAGAACTATATTCTGCAATCTGTATCTTCCCCTTCAGTCTTTCTCCTCTACTTGAGTGTGACATGATTGTATTTATGTATAGTATTATCTGATCTGATTGGATATCGTGCAAAACAATGTTTTTCACATGGTACAATGTGATAATCTAAACCACCCTGGTCCATGGGATAAATGTGCTCTTGCAATGCTTCTGGATAGGCAATTTCTGGATTTAGACGCATCTTTAGTAATGAAGGAGCAGCAATATATATCCGAGTCATGACAGTTTGTGAATTTGTATGTAAACTCTGCACTGAATCTCTGGAAAATAATGTTATTTCTGAATTACTGCAGATTAAATTTAAGTAATTGCATTGAAAATAATCTCATCTCAGAGTTCCGATGCCAATAAACAGCATTGTGTTATAATGAATTCAATCAGATTATTTTGTGATAATTGCTCCCATGTATTATTCCAAATGTCAGCATTTCATCGTTGAACAATTTTATCAAAGTGGCATTGTCGGTCGAAGTAAAAGTGTTACTGTCAGCTTGTTTATACTAGAATAGATTGTGATATATACTGTATTCCACCAAACGTCAGTGAGAGGGGAAAAAAAATACAGGCTGCTATTAGAAACGTGGCGACTATCTTAAGGAATGCACGACATGTACAAACTAGTGCCTCCAGGTTGCTGTTTGTTTGATTTTCTGCAGCATGAAGGTTGAGTTGAGTCATTTTGCACCCAATTACTTTGCAGTAAATTTGTCGGTTGATTCTTGTCGTGCAGTATTGATCCGACATGTCACCTTGAACTTGTTTATTGACACATCAAAAGAGCCGCTCGATCTACTGCTTCCCAATTATGGCATTCATGTGATGTCACACACGCTGCATGTCATTCAGGGATAGGGACCATTTTTTTCCCCTTCTCTCCCCGTCACCTGAGGTGGTACAATGCCATTTTTCACTGACCTCTTTGAAGACGGATGACACTTGGTAAAATACATCATTAGCGTCTATGTCATATTATTGTGCCTCAATTTTTTTAACTGAAAGGTACTTGTTCAACAAATGGATTTTCAATTTACTCCCTGCAGTTGCTCTGTATAAACAGTTTTCCTTGTGCAGAGAGGGAACATTTCAGGAAGAATTATTACACTGTTGGCCGATGTTGATACAAAGGGATGTTTCTGCGGCAGGAGGGCAGCTCTCTGTGGCACTTATATTGTGAATCGATACAGGCTGGGTCATACTGTAACAAAAAGACATAAAGTGCTGGAGTAACTCAGAGGATCAGGCAGCATCTCTGGAGAACACGGATAGGTGACGTTTTATGTTGGGACTCCCTTCTTCAGACTGATCATGGTAGGGGGGGGGGAAGAAAGGTGGAAGGGAGGAGGGGGAAGGGAGGTGGGGGAAGGACAAAGCCTTGGGGCAGCACAGTGGCAGAGCGATATTACTGCCTTGAATCGCCAGAGACCCAGATTCGGTCCTGACTACAGTGGCTGTCTGTATGGAGTTTGTATGTTCTCCCTGTGACGTGCGTGGGTTTTGTCAGTGTGATCCAGTTTCCTCACACACTCCAAAGACGTACAAGTTTGTAGGTTAATTGGCTTTGGTAAAACATTGTAAATTGGCCCTAGTGGGTAGGATAGAGCTAATATACAAGGCGATCACTGGTCAGTGTGGACTCAGTGGGCAGAAGGGCCTGTTTCCCTAAATTTGTAAGTTTAAAGAATCGTGGGTATATTAGTGTAGGGAAGGAACTGCAGATGCTGGTTTAAACCGAAGATAGACACAAAAAGCTGGAGTAAAGGGCATGTCCCATTTGCACGACCTAATTCACGACCTCTGCCGAGTTTGCCCTTGACTCATACTCGCAGCATGGTCGTCACGAGGTCGTAGGAGGTCGTAGGTAGGTCGTAGCAGGCTGTGATGCTAGTCATAGGTACTTGTGCCATCAAGTAGGTCGGGGCGTTTTTGAAAAATGCATGATGAAAAATGTGCAAGAGTAAAAAAGGTCGTGAATTAGGTCGTGAAAGTGGGACAGGCCCTTAACTCAGCGGGACAGGCAGCATCTCTGGAGAGAAGGGAGGAAACATCACCTATTCCTTCTCTCCAGAGATGCTGCCTGTCAGGCTGAGTTACTCCAGCTTTTTGTGGATATATTTGAGAGGGATTATCAATTGGCAGATGGTTGGACAAGGCCAGAAATGAAAAGACAAAAAGACACAGTGTGTTGGCAACTCTTACATAGCTTTTGAGGTGAGCCGCGAGCCAGCAAGTTCAAGCTATTTAGGAATGGACAATAAATCTGTGATTGCCAACAAAATCCACAGCACATGTATGGCAATCGCTTTAAGTGTGATTTTTCACCCTAGTACTATTTTTCAATGTTCTTGTTAGACTCTTACAATATTTCACCCATGACATTGTTAGGCACTGGTACCTGGGTCACATACAGGCACATATATAGATCTGTTGACATTTCTGATGTAAATGTCCATATCCATCAATAATATTGATTTATTTTGGATTAATTTGGATCAAGCACTGTAGTTCCTTCTCAAGTCCCCAGATGCAGTAAACAGAAGTAACCAATTAAACAGTATTCATAACCAGCAGGAGGTGTTTAAATTAGACATCATTATTTGTAATAAACAGACTTTTTAAAAATTCATCAGGCACAACAATAATGTTGGAAAATGTGACAATTTGCCTCAATGTCCCCGGGCATTTTAAAAACACATTAATTTGTAGCATTCTGTGAGCTGAACAAAAGGATTTCCCAATCATGTATCTAAACTAACTGAAGAAACTGATCAACATTTAATTTAAACAAAAATGCAAAGGCCTTGACAGAAATAGCCCATCCCTTGGGCTTTTGAATTAAGCTTCTGGCTTCACTGCACCTTTTTACTTGGTGAGTAACTGTAATGTTATCAGCTGCTGTTCTATGCACATCTTGTTTTTAATTCAGAGATACAGCGTGGAAACAGGCCCTACGGCCCACCAGCGATCATCTCGTACACTCGTTCTATCCTACAAACCTGCACGCCTATGTAATGTGGGAGGAAACCGGAGCACCCGGAGAAAACCCACGTTGTCACAGGGAGAACATTGAAACATAGAAAATAGGTGCAGGAGTAGGCCATTCGGCCCTTCGAGCCTGCACCGTCATTCAATATGATCATGGCTGATCATCCAACTCAGTATCCTGTACCTGCCTTCTCTCCATACCCCCTGATCCATTTAGCCACAAGGGCCACATCTAACTCCCTCTTAAATATAGCCAATGAACTGGCCTCAACTACCTTCTGTGGCAGAGAATTGCACAGATTCACCACTCTGTGTAAAAAATGATTTTCTCATCTCGGTCCTAAACGATTTCCCCTTTATCAATAAACTGTGACCCCTTGTTCTGGACTTCATATGAAAGTCCTGACATCCCAGGAATCAGTCTGGTGAACCTTCTCTGTACTCCCTCTATGGCAAGAATGTCTTTCCTCAGATTAGGAGACCAAAACTGTATGCAATACTCCAGGTGTGGTCTCACCAAGACCCTGTACAACTGCAGTAGAACCTCCCTGCTCCTATACTCAAATCCTTTTGCTATGAATGCTAACATACTATTCGCTTTCTTCACTGCCTGCTGCACCTGCATGCCCACTTTCAATGACTGGTGTACCATGACACCCAGGTCTCGTTGCCTCTCCCCTTTTCTTAATCGCCCACCATTCAGATAATAATCGGCCACCATTCAGATAAAACCTATTGCACGTTTGTATGATAGGGCATCTGTTTGGACCAGTGATTCTCACACAGTGTTAAATTGCTCCAGGCTGTGGCAACTTTTGATTGTTCCCGTAACCATTATGGATACTTACTGGATCAATGGATGGCTCAATTTGTAATTTCCCATTACATATACTGTATATGGTCACTGAGGATCATGTTATTTGTATTACCCGACAAGGGTTAGAAGATAGAAAGCTTATCCAAGTGAGAAATAATGGATATGGTTCACTGAATTGTCAATTGTCCACACTTAAAGTCTATCACTTTTGTAATTGTTCTTAAATGTTTAAACAGATATACTTAGCAATTTAATTTAGCCATTTTGTGGGAAGAGCATTTAAGATCATGTTTCAGCTTGAAAAAAATAAATATAACTTATAAATGTATACATCTTTCTGCAAAATCTATTTTGCAACTGATTCAGAGAAGAAACATTGAATCATCGGTCGCTCTCCACAGATGCCACCCGACAGCCTGCAGTTTTGTTTTGGATTTTCTCCAGACTCAGGAACAGCTTCTTCCCCATGGGTATCAGACTTTTGAACAGTGAAATTATTTTTCTGATAATTCTGATATTTTCTGATAGACAAGCCTGCAACCTTGCCTTGGTGCCTATGGTATGTTTGGAATTGAGCAAGCTGCCCCTGCCAGATGGCTCTACTAGGTGGACATCTACCGTCTTGGTGGGTGCTAAGGTTAGTTGAATTGCTTGACTTGAGGAGCACATTAAGTTTAGGTTTAAGTTCAGGTTTACAATTATCATGTGTGCCGAGGTACAATGAAAAGCTTTGTTTTTCATGCTAAAAAATCTGATCAGTAATACTGTACATAAATGCAATCAAATCAAACTCAAGTAAAATAGATAGAGCAAAGGGGAGGATACAGAGAGCAGAATATAGTTCTACGCATTGTAGCACCTCAGTTCCTTACACAATGTCCACAATGGGATAGTGGTGAATCGGACAGTACCCTAGTTTATGGAAGGGCTGTTCAGAAGCCTGATACCCGTGGGGAAGAAGCTATTCCTGAATCTGGTAGTGCAACCTGCCAAGCTTTGTTTTCTTCTGGCAACACAAGAGTGGTCATGATGCAACTTTATAGAACTTTGGTTAAGCTGCATTGAGAGTTTTGTGTGCAATTCTGGTCACCCCAATGCAGGAAAGATGTGCAGGCATTTGGAGTGGGTTTGGAGGAGGCTTAACAGAATGTTTCAGTTTAGCTTATTGTCACGTGTACCGAGGTACAGGGAAAAGCTTAGATTGTTTTCTCTGGAACAACAAAGGTTGAGTGCAGACGCAGACCATCCTGGACTGTCTCCCTCGGATGGTCACGTCGCACAGACACATCTGCACTTTAGTCTGTTGAACTGTTTTGACTGTTTTACTGTTCTTTTTACAATCCATGTTCTCGGGGTATCTAAATCTAAATTTTATTAGTTATTTATGTTATGACATCGGTTGGAAGCTGCATACCAAATCTCGTTGCGCTTATGAGTAATGACAATAAAATATATTATTATTATTATTATTATTATTATTATTATTATTATTATTAGTGATAGAATTAAATACAATCATGAGAGGCATAGATAGGGTAGTCAGAACCTTTTTCCCAAGATGAGAATATCAAATAAGAAGGAATACTTTATTGTCACATGCGACTAGGCACAGTGAGATTCTTTGCTTGCATACACAATGTATACTAGAGAACATGAGAGAGGCAAAGTTTAAAGGAGATGTGCAGGGCATTTTTTTTCCTCAGAGGGTGGTTAGAGCCTGGAACTAGCTGCCGTTGGTTTTAATGGAGGCAGCACATTCCATGCACTCACCACTGACACAATCATGGAATTTAAGAGGTCTTTGGATAGGCACATGAAGATGCAGGGAATGGGGGGGGATATGGATCATGTGCAGGCAGATGTGTTGGTCTCTGCATCACGTATGAGACAGATATTGTGGGCCAAAGGGCCTTGTCGTGTGCTATACTGTTCTATGTTCTATGTTCCATGGTGGTGTGACCAATATGCAGGTGGTAATAAATCTGGTAGAATTTGGTGACAATCAAGTCCATGATGAATACAAAGTTTGGTTTCAAAACAAAAGCCAGGCAGTTAAATATGTTCTTGCAAGGAGAAGATTTGGGGGCAGCACTGTGGTTCAGCGGTAGAGTTGCTGCCTTATAGCGCCAAGGACCCGGCTTTGATCCTGACGACTGGTGCTGTCTGTACAGATTTTGTACGTTCTCCCTGTGACCAGATGAGTTTTCTCCACGTGCTCCAGTTGACTCACACATTACAAAGACATACAGGTTTGCAGGTTAATTGGCTTTGGTAAAATTATCCCTACGGTGGAGGCTGGTGCTAGGGTATGAGGTGATCGTTGGTCGGCACAGACTCGGTGGACGGAAGGGCCTTTTTCCACGCTGTATCTCTAAAGGCTAAAGTAAAGTCTAAAGTAAAGAGAAGGTAGGACAGTCTAAAATTGTTGAGTCAAGGGCTTGATTCTGTGCTGCAAGACTTTATGATTCTGACAGTATCACAATTCTGAGTACGCTCTGATGGATGTTTCAGCAGGAATAGAATAATTCTGTCCCAAAACAGAAACACAAATTGCTGGAGGAATTCAATGAGTCAGGCAACATCTGTAGAGGGAATGGACAGGTGATGTTTCAGGTCAGGACCCTTCTTCAGACTTGAGTTCTTGAGTCTGAAGAACGGTCCCAATCCGAAATGTCACCTGTCCATTCCCTCCACAGATGCTGCCTGACCAGCTGACTCCCTCCAACACTTGGTTTTTGGCTCAAGATTCCAGCATCTGCAGTTTCTTGTGTCTCCAATGGAATGACTAACATCAGCCCAGTGTGGGGTGTAGCCAGGGTGCAACAGACAGACTGAAAACGGTAATGGGAGAGTTGAAAGATTTGGAAGAAATACAGAAAGGGAAGGTCAAAATGAATGATTTTATGACTTCAAAGGTGTCAACAGGACAAGAATGTCCTGTATCCCAGATTATACAGGGAGTCCGAGTGTGAGTCTGGATTCCAGGCAGTGTGAAAGCAGAGCCATATACGTCTGGAGCTTTAGGAAGTTAGCAATTGACTCTTAGCATTATCAATGCAGTTTACTATTATAATTTATAATAACTGTGGTTACTTACAAGAATTATCAACCTCTGCATTAAGAACATAGAGCACAGATGCGCACAGGACAAGCACAAGGCTCTTCGGCCCGAAATATCTGTGCCGAGCATGATGCCAAGACCGTCACTTGTCTATGTGCATTTAAGTTATAAATGAACAGTATATACTGGGTCAAACCAAGAGGTTGGAGATCCCGAACCGGTAATGTAAGGTATTCAAGGCCATGAAGAGCACCAGTTACTGCACAGCAAGTACGAGGCCTGCACCTGTGATGAAAAGGCTTTGAAACACTCATGCCCAGCATGGATACAAAACAATGTATTTCAACTTCCTCATTGGAACAATTCCAACTCCAGAAATGTCCATTCGTTGAGACGCGTGCGTGAGGAACCAACTCGATCAACTTTCCTCCGCAGAGCATGGATGCAAGCTTGGAGACCAACGAAGCAAGATTCCTGTTGGGGCAAGGAACAAATAAAGAAGACATTTGTGCCTCTCATTTACTTTATTTTGTGACACCACAAATATGGCCATGCCTTTATTTCCAATGCAAAAGACTTGCAATTCTAAGAGGAATTTATATTTCACTCAGAATGCAAATTATGTGAAATCTGATATTTTTCAAGTAAATAAATAATAGTTTGCCCTTAACAGAGGGAAAAAGCATTCTGATAAGAAGCTGAATATAATTTGGTCTTTATGACAATATGTAATTGACACAAATTTATGACATGCTGTAATTTTAACATTTGATCGTATTTTTTGTTGTTTAAGACTGCATTCTCAGGCGTTAATTACTACATATTTATAAGAAGTATCCCATGGGTTGTGTGGGGTTGACCTCAAGAAGCTGACAGCAATTTTATGTTGTTCCAATTAAGACGATTTTTATCTGAGTTTAGCAGCACTTAGATACGGCATATTGGAGCTGACAGATTGTCCAAGTTACTTTAGGCTGTAATTACAGCAATGAAGCGACTTGCAGAGCTGAATAATGCCCATTTTCACAATGAAAAAAAATCCTATTAATGGCTTAATCTATGCTTGTCCTTTCTGTAAACAACATTTAATAATCTTATCCACTTTCATTTCTGCATTGGCATCACTCAAAACTGCAGAAAATGACCAAACCAGAGCGAAAAGACCCACCAAGGTTTAAAAGGTTTAAATTTTATTTTAATGGGAGGTATCATTAGTGAGTGCGCATGCTTTTCATTAAACCCAATCCTTGCGACTCTAACACAGTGTGATTTAATCACTGAGCAAAGCAAAATCCATTCTGATCATCCAGCTTACATAGATCTCATCAGCATGCAACCAACACAAAAAAGGAGAGCAGCTGGGGGAACTCAGTAGGTTCTTATAGAAACTTACAAAATTCTTAAGGGGTTGGACAGGCTAGATGCAGGAAGATTGTTCCCGATGTTGGGGAAGTCCAGAACAAGGGGTCACAGTTTAAGGATAAGGGGGAAATCTTTTAGGACCGAGATGAGAAAAACATTTTTCACACAGAGAGTGGTGAATCTCTGGAATTCTCTGCCACAGAAGACAGTTGAGGCCAGTTCATTGGCTATATTTAAGAGGGAGTTAGATGTGGCCCTTGTGGCTAAAGGGATCAGGGGGTATGGAGAGAAGGCAGGTACAGGATACTGAGTTGGATGATCAGCCATGATCATATTGAATGGCGGTGCAGGCTCGAAGGGCCGAATGGCCTACTCCTGCACCTATTTTCTATGTTTCTATGTTTCTATGTTTCGGCTGCATCGTGGAAGAAGATGATTTTGGGTCGAGATGCTTCATCTAATCTCGTCCCTATGAAGAGTCACTACCTAAATCATTGACTAACCAACTCCCTCTACAGATGCTGCCTGATCCACTGAGCTCCTCCAGCAGTTCTTCTTACTTTTGCTACTGATCCCAGCATCTGCAGTCTCTTGAGCCTCCAACCAACACATTTGTGCAATCAATATAAAAGACCTTTGCCAGCAATAAATATTTTTCTAGCCTTTCAGCTCTTGAAAGCTGAATTGCAGTCCAGGCCCAATTGCACATGAGTGACAATAGTAAGATTAAACGAGAACTTACCAGTTTGAAGTTCGATCTTTATTTTATGAGGAGTTACGATGAGGGATTACGTGAAGACCCCGTCCAGCACGCATGCGCGACATACTTCAAAGCAGCAGTGTGGAATCACAGAAACAACACAATAATTGAAATAAACATAGTAAAGATAAGGAGAACTAAGTTACCAGTTGATCTCTACAATTGAGGGTGGGAGCAGAGGGCACGTAATCCCTCATCGTAACTCCTCATAAAATAAAGATCAAACTTCAAACTGGTAAGTTCTCGTTTAATCTTACTATTTTACTTCGGAGTCACGTGAGTGACTACGTGAAGATTTTAAAGCTCTGTGATTTCAAACCGTGTAACAGTTCATACTTCACTCGCTGCCGAAGTCATCCAAGGGAGGAAGTATGTTATCATAATCAAACATGAATCTGTTTATAAAACAATAATGGTATTTATTTGAAATCAATAACAAAGAAAATAATGCTCCCCTGGGCTTAAATTATATATTTGCAGAGTCTAAAATTCTCTCTGCAAATTAAACAGGTTCTGCTAGTGGCTTGTTGTAGAACGTTTGAAAAGTTCTTTCCATGGACCACCCCGCTGTTGCCAGGATGTGGTCTAATGGCACATCCATTCTTTTAGCCGCCGACGTGGATGCTGCCCTGGTGGAGTGAGATGTGTAAATATCAGTATCCACTCCAGCAGCTCCCAGTACCTGTTTGAGCCATCTAGAGATGGTTTGACTCGACACCCGACCATGTGTTTTTTTGTGGCTGACCCATAGTGCTTTTTCTCTTCCTCGGGAATCTTTGGTTGTGTTGATGTATAGCAGCAGGTGAGTCATGACACATAAACGGGGGTCAGGTGGGTATGCCCGGAATTCCATAATAAGACCTGAAGTTCCTGGTCTGCTCTGTTTTACCAGCTCCTGAATGGTGAATGTTATTTGGTCTGGTGTTATGACCATATTGTCAAGTCTGAGTAAGTAAAGGGAATGGACCCTTTGTGCTGAGACTAACGCCATCAGCATGGCCGTTTTCAGGGTTAGCTGTTCCAGAGTGAGGGATCTGGCTGGTGTCCATCCCCTTAGGCATGTCAGGACAACACTGACATCCCAGATCTTGGTGTACCTAGGTCTAGGGGGGTTTGAATTGAAGATCCCTCTCATTAATTTGATCACCAGCGGATGAGACCCTATGGCCTGTTGTCCTGGTGCCTGTCTTAGGTAGGCTGACAGTGCACTTCTAGCACAATTGATAGTGCTATAGCTCAGACCTTCATCATAGTGAAGGCTGGCCAGGAACTCCAGTACATTTGTTATGGTGGTTGATGAGTAGGTTGTCCCTGTTCTCGAGCAGTATGTTTCCCATTTTCTTATGCTCGAGAGGTATTGTTTCTTGGTGGAAAGTCGGTGAGATGCTGTCATCGTGTCCATGGTCCTGTTTGACAATCCCAGGTCCAGCAAAGGTCTTTTTTAGAATCTGCAACCCAGTAGGTTTATTCTGTCATGGCATGGGTGACTTTCGCCTGATACAGGGTAAATCAGTAGATCTGGACCACTGGGAATGGTCATTGGTGTTTCAACGACTCTGTCAAGGACCACTGGGAACCATGGCTGTGTAGGCCAGCCGGGTACTACCAAAATGCCTGAAGCAGAGTCCATCTGTACTTTGCGTAGTACCCGACTGATGAGGAAGAAGGGGGGAAAGGCATAGAAAAGATAGTTCCCCCAGTCCAGCGTGAATGCATCCAACGCCGCTGCCTCAGGGTCTGGTTCCCAAGCGACATACATTGGTACCTGGTGATTCAGTCGGGATGCAAAGAGATCGATATCCTGTGTGCCATATTGCTTTGTAATTTCAGCAAATACTTTGGGGTTTAACATCCATTCGGTCTTATCATTAAACTTGCGTGACCTGGTGTCTGCCACTGTATTTAGCTTAGCTGGTAGGTAAGTTGCTGATAGCCAAATATGTTTGTCGACACACCATTGCCAGATTGTGTTGACCAAATTATCACATGATATCGATTTTATCCCGCCCATATGGCTAATATAGGCCACCACTGTGGTATTATCAATTTGCAAACGAACATGCAAATGGTGCATATTTGTACAATATGCTTTTAAACCATAGAACGCACCCAACATTTCCAAATAGTTTATGCCCAGTGTCTGTAGTAGTGATGATTCTAGATTAGTCCATCTACCACCTGTTGCTCCCCAGCCTTGAGTACTGGCATCTGTTTGTATTGTTAACGTTGGGTTATTGATAATGATGGGACTGGAACTATGCCAAATGTTCTCTATCCACCATTGTAACTCTGATATTGCTTCAATGGGCAATTTCATGGTTCGGTCAAAGTGACATGCATGTTGTTTTAACGCTTGCACCTTTGCTCTTTGTAAGTTTTGATAATGCAAAGGTCCAAACTGGGTAGCTGGAAATGCTGCTACCAATTTCCCAATTACTCTTGCCACTTGTCGGATGGTTGGTCGATTGTTAACCATTAATTTGTTACACGTTTGTGCCAATTCTGCTGATTTCTCTTTTGGCACCGTTACAGACATGTGGACTGAGTTAATTGTGAATCCCAGATAGTCCATAGTTGTGGATGGCATCAACTTAGATTTATCTGGATGTATGACAAAACCCAAGGTTTCAAATAAATGTCTAGTAGCTAATACTGCTGAATTAGCTAATTCCATGGTTTTGCCTATTATCAAAACATCATCAAGATATGCCATGACAATATGTTTTTGTTTTCTTAATATTGCCAAGGCTGGTTTTAATATCTTGGTAAACAGTCTTGGGGCTAATGTTAGACCACTAGGCAACGATTTGAACTGCCATAGTTGCCCCATCCAGGTAAATTTTAGGTATCTACGATGATCCTTATGAATAGGTACTGAATAGTATGCAAATTTTTTAAATCGATGCTTGCCATAAAGTATCCTTTGGAAATCAATTGTTTGGCAGTCACAAATGTTTCCATTTTAAAGTGTATATACTTAACTAAAGTATTCAATGTAGTTAAGTCAATGATGATGCGACATCCACCATCTTTTTTGGTTCTAGTAAATAAATTTGAAACAAATTCCAAAGGTTCATGTTCAGATTTCTCTATGATACCCTTTGTATGTAACCTCACCAGTTCTGCTTGTCCCTCCCGTTTTTCTTTTAGTGAGAGGGTAAAACCCCTTTTCGGTGCATGCTGAACTGGTGGCATGGTTTCTTGAATGAATTCAATTTTATATCCTCGAATACTGTTAAGTATATAACTATCAAGTGTGATAGTCCTCCATGCTTCCATAAACAGGTGTAGTCTCCCCCCTGTTAGCACAATCCCCCCACCTTTTATGTACTGGTAGGAACCAGACCCACCTACCTCCATTGTTATTGGTGGTGTATTCATTTCTTCTGTTTCTGGTTCCTTGTCTGTCGGGGTGGTGCTGTTGGGGGGTGGCGCATTTTCCATGGGGCCCGCTCTGGGCCCTGTCCTAAAAAAGACTTCTGGGGATGGTGTGCGGGCCCCGAGCTTTCATCAGTCCCATGAAGTTGACGCCGACTGGTGGATGCGATGGGGTACTGCCGTCTGGGTTGCATGGTTCTGCTCGTTCCGGGTCCTGCCCTCATGAGGTCAAATGCTTTGGATTCCTCATCCAGGTCTTTGACTTGCTTGGGCAAGTCCTTGCCAAATAGCAGGATCTGTGGTTCTGAGGCCGGTGTTCTACACAATCCTGCAAATTTAGGATTGAGGGCAGGTCTTATTGCTTCCTTACAGAGGTTGTTAATCTCATACTGTGTGTTGCACAGTAGAGACATGGTATCTTGTTGGTTAGTTGTCATGTCTACCCCGTCCACGGAACGAACATAGGAGGTGAGAGCCGACGTCAAGAGCTTCAATATTTTCTGCAGTTTTATTTCTTGGGTTCTGATACCCTGCCCAATGTACCCCCAGATTTGACTATTGACGGCAGGTACATTGAGCGAAATGCAGTTTTCAGGAGGCGTGTAGAGGTCAACGCCTCATTGACTACCTGTTCTTGCAGTGGTTTAAAGGACCTGTAGTCAATGCTGGCCGCCAGTTTAAGCTGTAACGGCCGTCCCGCTCGCGGTGTTGCCACATAGCGGTTCACCACTGCCAGCAGCTCTTCCTGTTTCTGTACCCCAAGCATACTCCCGGTATCTTCAGCCAGTGACCACTGTTCTTGACCAGCCCAGTCCTGGTCGCCAACGCTCCCCTCTGCTGAGGGAGATGCGATGGCCAGTGCCTGCTAGTGCACTGGGGCGGGAGTGCCTGTGCTCCCTTGGCGAGCTTGCCCCATCTCCCGGAGCAAGTCTCGCTGGAGCATTTGCTCCATGAGCCTTTCCATTCGGCTCAAACGGCCACCTTTGCCGCTCTCGGGCGGTGAGTCTTCCGCACCGGACTCGTCTGAGTATACCGGCCGGTCCGACTTCCGTTTTGCCTTACCTCCAGCCCGCTGCTGTTGTGCAGGCTGTGCTAGCGGCACTGGGCTCGGCTCGGAAATGCTGTCGGTGACTGTCGACCGCAGCGTGTGCGGTCCAGGTGCCGCCGGTCGTCCCCCACTGATGGAACCCTCCTGTTCCGTCGGAGTCGAACGGGGTATGACCTTCCTTGCTTGTTTTCCCTTGTTCATGATCCTGTGGTGAATAAACCAGAACAAGGGTTTCGAAAAAACACGACCTCAGAGTAAGTTACTTACCTGGAGGTCCCGTTTTTAACTTGTTGCGGGAGCGCCTGTACTCGTCGCTGTTGCACTGCGTGAGACGCTATGTCGCGCATGCGTGCTGGACGGGGTCTTAACGTAGTCACTCACGTGACTCCGAAGTAAAATCTCAAATGAGAAGGATAGGCCATGTGCCACCACCAGAGGCAACAGAAATCAAGATCCACTGGGAAGGAGTGATGAAGCAAATAAAATCTTGCCAAGTCTAGTTTAGTTTAGCTTAGAGATACAGTGCGGAAACAGGCCCTTCGGCTGTAATGTATAAATGGAGTCAATGGAAGGGAGTTTGGTTTGTGTGATTTCCGGGCTGTGTCCACAATTATCTGCAATTGCTGCGGTCTTGGATGGAGCTGTTCCCAAAGCAAGCTATGATGTATCCCAATAAAATGCTCATCTTATGGTCCAGGATAGAGTGGAGAGCCAGTGAGATAGCATCTGCTGTTGACCTGTTGAGACCATACCCACAATTCCTGAAGTTGTATCCATGCCAGTTATTCATCATTTATTGTTTTATTATTTTTCTTCCCAAAGTGAATGATCTGAGAATTTCCCCACATACTACTCCATCTTTCACTTCGTGCCCATGGAGTTATCCTTTACTGATTCTTTGCATCTGTGTCACATTTCCCTTGCATTGTCAGAAAAAAGATACATTAAATTTGGGCGCATCATCCAATTCAGTAATAGGGGGAACTGAAACATTAATTTGTATGGCTGTTCATTTGTCTGCCAACCCCCAAATTATCCTATTTTTGCAGTTTTCTATCGTTGAACTAATCCTCTCTCCATGTTAACATACAACCACCAAGCTCATACTTCCCCGTTTTGCATTAGTCCCTCCTTGCATTTCACCTCTTCAAATGTGTTAGATGAGCCACCTCACCTCCACGTGACTCCACCTAGGAGGTGTCATGCTGTCTGTCCTCCTTTCTTGTAAAATAAAAGGATTATCACCTCTTAATCTGGCGAGTCTGACTTTATTGTTCACTCCCATGCAAAAATGTATAGTCCTTTACTGTATATTTGCTGCTGAGCACTTCATATGCCTCAATCAGATGATCTTTGTTACTTACACATGGCTGCTTAGTCATAGTCATAGAGTGATACAGTGTGGAAACAGGCCCTTCGGCCCAACTTGCTCACACTACATGTCCCAGCTACACTAGTCCCATTTGCTTGCGCTTGGTCCATATCCCTCCAAACCTGTCCTATCCATGTACCTGTAACTGTTTCTTAAACGATGGGATAGTCCCAGCCTCAACTACCTCCTCTGGCAGCTTGTTCCATACACCCACCACCATTTGTGTGAAAAAGTTACCCCTTAGATTCCTATTACATCTTTTCCCCTTCACCTTGAACCTATGTCCTCTGGTCCTCGATTCCCCTACTCTGGGTACGAGACTCCGTGTATCTACCCGATCTGTTCCTCTCATGCTTTTGTACATGATTGTCCAAGCATGTTTTTGCCTGGTGTGAAAGGATCACACTGCATTTTGACTTCTATTTATGGGCAGTAGGAGAGGAATTCATCCATGATGAAAAGGCAAAAATAAATGCTTCTGGATCAAAAAGCTATTTTTACTCCACGCCAATTCATACTTGTTTATATTCTGTGAAGGCAGGAACTACAGATGGTGGTTTACACCGAAGATAAACACAAAATACTGGAGTTACTCAGCGGGACAGGCAGACGAAGAAGGATATCGACCCAAAATGTCTCCCATTCCTCTCTAGAGCTGCTGCTCGTCCCACTGAGTTACTCCAGCATTTTGTGTCCTTCTTGTTTATATTCTGATTGATTTTTGCTCTGAAGCCAACTTATCTTTGTGTTTTGGGGTGGTACAGTGGTTCATATATTGTTAGAATTGCTGCCTCACAGCCAGAGACCCGGGTTCAATCCTGACCTCGTTCTCCCTGTGGCCACGTAGGTTTACCCAGGTGCTCAGGTGCTCCTCCCACATCCAAAACACATGCAGGCTTGTAGGTTAATTGGCCTCTGTTAAAAAATAAATGTCACTAACATGTAGGGAGTGGATGTAAAAGTGGAACAACATAGAACTAGCGTGAACTGGTGAGCGATGGCCAGCATGGAAGCAACGGGCCAAAAGGCCTATTTCCATACTACATCTCTAAACTTTTCAGATCCCTGCTCAAATTTGCCTGCTCTCCAGCTAAGGATAACAGTGCTGGAATAACACAGCAGGTCCGACAGCATCTCTGGAGAACATGGAGAGTTGATGTTTCGGGTTGAGACCCTTTTTCAGTCTGAAGAAGCGTCTCGACCTGAAACATCACCTATCCATGTTCTCCAGTAATGCTGCCTGTCCTGCTGAGTTACTCCAATACTTTGTCGTTATGTATATAACAATTCTTTGTTTCTACATCTTGTCCATCTTACAGCTCTTGAACGCTCTTGATTTTAGTCATTCCATCATTGCTGAATAGACTTTATCAAGCCTTGGTCTGGATGTTCTGGATTTCCCGCCCTAACATTCTTCTCCCCGCCTCATTCATCATTTGAAAGGTTATCAATATAAAATAATAATAGTGTTTCTCTCTCCACAGATGCAGCCTAACCTTCAAAGTATATTTTGTTTTTATTTCAGATGTCCAGCATCTGTAATTTTTTAATTGTGTTAGCAATTAGCAAACTGGACAAAATTTACGAATCTGAAGAAGGGTCCTGACCTGAAATGATAGGGATGTGTGGTCTCCAGAAATGCTGTCTGATCCACCAAGGCAGCATTTTGTGTCTTCTTATGAAAACCAGCATGCGCAGTTCCTTATCTCAACTCAATATACTCCACAAGTTAAATTATGGGAGGCATTCTTGATTAGTACGGGTGACAGGGGTTATGGGGAGAAGGCAGGAGAATAGAGTTAGGAGGGAGAGATAGATCAGCCATGATTGAATGGCGGAGTAGACTTGATGGGCCGAATGGCCAAATTCTACTCTTATCACTTACCTTATTACCTTATAGATAGGGTAGACAGTCAGAATCGTTTTCGCAGGATGGAAAAATCAAATCCTAGAGGGCATAGCTTTAAGTTGAGAGAGGCAAAGTTTAAAGGGAATGTGTGGTGGCAAGTTTTATACACAATCGGTGGTGAGTGCCTGGAAAGTGCTGCCGGAGATGGTGGTTGAAGCAGATACATTCATTTGAAAGACTTTTGGATAGGCGTATGGATATGAAGGGATTGGAGGGATATGGGCTATGTGCAGATAGGTAAGTGATAGCCTTGGTATCATGTTTAAGAAAAAACTGCAGATGCTGGAAAAATCGAAGGTAGACAAAAAAGCTGGAGAAACTCAGCGGGTGAGGCAGCATCTATGGAGCGAAGGAATAGGCGACGTTTTGGGTCGAGACTCTTCTTCAGACTGATGTCGGGGGGGGGGGGCGGGAAAAAGAAAGGAAGAGGCGGAGACATGGGAGAGCTAGGAAGGGGAGGGGAAGGAGGGAGAAAGCAAGGATTACCTGAAATTGGAGAAGTCGATGTTCATCCCGCGGGGGTGTAAACTACTCAAGCGAAATATGAGGTACTGTTCCTCCAATTTGCGGTGGGACTCACTCTGGCCATGGAGGAGACCCAGGATCATGTTTGGCACAGACATTGTGGGCCGAAGGACATGTTCTTGTGCTATACTATTTTTTATTATATGACTATGTTCCCTTTATCCTGTATCTGGACACTGTGGATGACCCGATTGTAATCATGTACACCACCGGAAATTGGAGGAGCAGCACCTCATATTTTGCTTGGGGAGTTTGCACCCCAGCGGTATGAACATTGACTTCTCTAATTTCAGGTAGTCCCTACTGTCTCCTCCCCTTCCCCTCCCCTCCCCTCTGGCTCCTCCTCTTCCTTTCTTCTTCCCGCCCCCCCCGTCCACACATCAGCCTGAAGAAGGGTTTCGGCCCGAAACGTTGCCTATTTCCTTCCCTCCATAGATGCTGCCACACCCGCTGAGTTTCTCCAGCATTTTTGTCGACCAGCCTTTCCACTAACTGGTTAGCACACAACAAAAAGCTTTCCACTGTACCTCGGTCCACCTGACAATAAACTAAACTAAAGTAAACAAATATCCTCATATGGCACTTTAAAGCTTGACATTACATTTTTTTTTGATTTGCCTATTAAATGCTTCAAAAGTTTAATTCCCTTTTTTGAGTTCCCTTGAAGTAGTCCCTTAGAACTGAGAGAGACATAGTTTGATGCCAGTTCCGTGTGTTTTGAGGTGGTTGATGGGGCCCAGTGTAGGACTGACAGGTTCTGTCACGTGAGGTATTTGAACGGAGAGCCATGTGAGCAGTTTGTGGAGATGATGCACTCAATTAGTCATTTATGCTGAGCCTGTTTATGCTGTCGACTATTGGACATCTCAACGCTATCTGGAATGCTCTTTTTCCATTCTGACGAGGAGCTTCAACAAGTGAGTGAGAATAATATAATTTCTCAAGGAGACCTTGTGAACATTATCACATTGTTTCCACTGTCTAGTTGTGGAGGCTGCATTTCTGGTGTTAGGCATGTAGATGACAACTGAGCCGACTAAGTAAATTTCAAAGATAGACACAAAGTTTATTTCCGTTTAGTTTCAAGATACAGCACGGAAACAGGCTCTTCGGCCCACCGAGGTCGTGCTGACCAGTGATCCACGCACATTAACACTACCATACACATACTAGGAACGATTTACACTTATACCAAGCCAACGAACTTACAAACCTGTACGTCTTTGGAGTGTGGGAGGAAACCGTAAATCTTGGCGAAAACCCACGCCGGTCACGGGGAGAACGTACAGACTACATACAGACACCACCCGTAGTCGGGATCGAACCCGGATCTTCGGTGCCGTAAGTGCTGTAAGGCAGCAACTCTACCGCTGCGCCAACAATGTGCTGGAGTAACTCAGCAGGTCAGGCAGCATCAAGGATGGGTGACATTTCGACTAGGGACCCTTCTTCAGACTCGGAGAGAGGAGGAGATCTTCTTCAAAGTAGGCATACCTTGAGGAGATTTCGCAGTGGAGCAAACAAAATGTGTAGCAAAGAACTGCAGTTGCTGGTATATACCGAAGATAGACACAAAGTGCTGGAGTAACTCAGTGGGTCAGTCAACATCTCTGGAAAAAAAGAATGGGTGATGTTTCAGGTCATGATCCTTCTTCAGATTCTAATCAGAAGTGAACATCAAAGAAACAGAGAAACACAAAATAGGTGCAGGAGTAGGCCATTCACCCCCAACCCAGCACCACCATTCAATGTGATCATGGCTGATCTTCCAAAATCAGTACCCCGTTCCTGCTTTTTCCCATATCCCTTGATTCCGTTAGCCCTCAGAGCTAAATCTCTCTCTTGAAAACATCCAGTGAATTGGCCTCCATTGCATTCTGTGGCAGAGAATTCCACAGATTCACAGCTCTGTGTGAAAAAGTTTTTCCTCATCTCAGTCCTAAGTGGCCCACCGCTTATTCTTAAACTGTGACCCCTGGTTCTAAACTCCCCCAACATCAGGAACATTTTCCCTGCATCTAGCCTGACCAACCCCTTCAGAATTTTAGGTACACAAAAATGCTGGAGAAACTCAGCGGGTGCAGCAGCATCTCTGGAGCGAAGGAAATAGGCAACGTTTTGGGCCGAAACCCTTCTTCAGACTGATGGCGGGGAGAAGAAAGGAAAAAGGAGGAGGAAGATCCCGAGGGCTGAGGAAGGGGAGGAGACAGCAAGGGCTAACAAAATTGGGCCGTCACATACAACAAGTTATCCTCCGTCAGTTTCGCCACCACCAACGTGACCCCACCACACGCCACATCTTCCCATCTCCCCCCATGTCTGCCTTCCGCAAAGACCGCTCCCTCCGTAACTCCCTTGTCAATTCTTCCCTTCCCTCCCATACCACCCCCTCCCTGGGCACTTTCCGTTGCAACCGCAAGAGATGCAACACTTGTCCCTTTACCTCCCCCCTCGACTCCATTCAAGGACCCAAGCAGTCGTTCCAGGTGCGACAGAGGTTCACCTGTATCTCCTCCAACCTCATCTCTTGCAGCCGCTGCTCTAGATGTCAGCTGATCTACATCGGTGAGACCAAGCGGAGGCTGGGCGATCGCTTCGTCCGAACACCTCTGCTCGGTCCGCAATAACCAACCTGACCTCCCGGTGGCTCAGCACTTCAACTCCCCCTCCCATTCCCCATCCGACCTCTCTGTCCTGGGTCTCCTCCATGGCCAGAGCGAGCAACACCGGAAATTGGAGGTAAACAGCACCTCATATTTCGCTTGGGGAGTCTGCATCCTGCGGGCATGAACATTGAATTCTCCCAATTTTGTTAGCCCTTGCTGTCTCCTCCCCTTCCTCAGCCCTCGGGCTGTCTCCTCCCATCCCTCAGCCCCCGGGCTCTTCCTCCTCCTTTTTCCTTTCTTCTCCCCACCACCCCCCATCAGTCTGAAGAAGGGTTTCGGCCTGAAACGTTGCCTATTTCCTTCGCTCCATAGATGCTTCTGCACCTGCTGAGTTTCTCCAGCATTTTTGTGTACCTTCGATTCTCCAACATCTGCAGTTCCTTCTTAAACCCTTCTGAATTTTATATATTTCTATACGATCCCCTCTCATCCTAAATTCCAGTGAATATAAGCCCAGACGATTCATTCTTTCATCATATGTCAGTTCCGCCATCCCAAGAACAAACCTGGTGAACCTACGCTACACTCCCTCAATAGGAAGAATGTCCTTCCTCAAATTAGGAGACCAAAACTGCACAAAATACTCCAGGTGTGGTCTCACCAGGGCCCTGTCCAACTGCAGTAGAACCTCCTTGTTCCCATACTCAAATCCTCTTGCTGTGAAGGCCAACATGCCATTTTCTTTCTTCACTGCTTGCTGTACCTGCATGCTTACCTTCATTAAGCTGGGGATGTTGGCCTGGGAGATGCCATTGACATTGGTTCAATTTTCCTGCTGGTGGATTTCATGTTGATAAGTTCTAGAAGCAGAATTAGGCCATTTGTTCCATCAACTCTACTCCATCATTGAATCATGGCTGATCTATCTTTCCCTCTCAACCCCACTCTCCTGCCTTCTCCCCATAACCTCTCGCACACTTACTAATCAAAACTCTGTCAATCTCCGCCTTAAAAATATCCATTGACTTGGCCTCCACAGCCTTCTGTGGTAATGAAATTCTCAGATACAGCACCCTCTGACCAAAACAATTCATTCTCATCTCCTTTCTAAAGATATGTCCTTTTATTCTGAGGTTTTGGCCTCTGGTTGTAGACTCTCCTACTAGTGGAAACATTCTCTCCGCATACACTTTATCCAGGCCTTTCACTATTCGGTATGTTTCAATGAGGTCCCTCCACATCCTTCTAAACTCCAGTGAGAACAGGCCCAGTGGTGTCAAACGCTCATCATATGTTAACTCAATCATTCCTGGGATCGTTATCAGAAACCTCCTCTGGACTCTCTCCAAAGCTGGTATTGGAGAGGGTTCAGAGGGCCCAGGATTTGTAGGATTTTGCAGAGACATTTTCTGTAGGATTTTCTAGAGATTTTGCAGAGGTTACTCCTATGTAGTACCTGCTGAAGATATCGCAAAGCATAGAGGAGACCAGGGATCACTGATGACTGGTGGACCATGAGCTGCAAGCTGGCATTGTTCTCAATCTTCAAACACTCTTTCCCTCAGACACAAAGGACAAAGGACATTTATTGTCACATACACCAACTGGTGCAGTGAAATTTGAGTTGCCTTTGCAGCACACAAATAAAATAAACATAACACTATGGAATTTAACATTAAACATAAAAAACATCCCCCCACAGCGGGATCAACGTTTTCCACTGTGAGGGAAGGCAGCAAAGTTCAGTCCACTTCCTCCATGTACACCCGTGGTCGGAACCCATTTGAGGCCTCCACAGTCGCCGCTACGGCAGCCCGATGTAATCAGGCCCTCTCGCCGGAATGATGGAACTCCGGCATCGGAAGAACACTCTTAGCGGCTTGGAGTTCCGAAAAGGCCACTTCCTCCCGGAGACCACGGCTTCCGAAGTCCACAGGCCGAGCTGGGCGGAGCTCCAACACTGGCGACCACGGCGAAAGATCCCAGGGCCCCGCGTTGTTAAAGTCAGCATCGCCCGCGGTTGGAAGCTCCGCAGATCACAGCTCCACGGTGTTGAAGTCGGCAGTCCCAGCACTCCGGAGCTCCACACGGCGATCTGGGTAAGGCATCGCCAGCTCCGCGATGGTGCCTAAGTGCTGCGCCGCCGCTGAAGCTGAAGCTGCAGGTCGAAGATCTGGCCGGACTCCGACGGGAAAGGCCGCGCCAATCCAGGTGGTAGGCCGCGACGAGGGGGCGAAGAAGCGGCTCGGAGGAAAGACGCATTCTCGACCCAGGTAGTGACTGGAAAAAAATGGTTTCCTCTTCCCCCCATCCCCCACATAAAAAAGACTAAAAGGCCTCCAAAACAAAACTTTTTGATAAACTATAAAAATGTTAAATGGTGAAGGACGAACAGCTGCAGGCGAGGCTGCCACACTCAATGGCGCCACCACACAAAAAAAAGCACCTAAAATCTTTGCAGAAGCGCAGAGGGTACAAATACTTGCTGCTAAAGATGCCGGAGAACTAAAATCAGTGTTGCTTCACTCGTCACCTATTCCTTTTTCTCCAGAGATGCCGCCTGTCCCGCGGAGTTACTCCAGATTTTTGCGTCTATCTTCAGTGTAAAGCAGCATCTGCAGTTCCTTCCTACACTACTCCTTTTTGTTGCTGTTAGTCCTCCTGTATGAAGAACGTCCCGGGTTGAGGTAGCGCAGAGTGAATATTTTTTTTTGTTGCATCAGTAACAACCACCACGGAGGGCAACTTTGTATAATTCCATTTTCCCGTAGCGTTGAGTGGATCTGGCACTGGCTAAACTGCTAGCGTAATCACAAGCATTCGTTGTGTGAGTGTATGTTTGTGTGGTGAGAGAAGCTTAATGAAACAATGTAATTAGCCTGTTACAATTAAAGTGACTCAACTGGATAAATTGTAATCACCCAGTATGTATCTCAGCTTCCCTGCAGGTGTCGCCGAGGCGAATGAGGAGCTGCATTTGCATAATTAAAATATACAAATGATAATGGATTTTGTAGTCAATTTCCAGAGGGTGTCAATTTGGAAATATGAAATACAATAAAGTTTAGCCTGCCTTGAGGTAATGAAGATGACATTTTGATGTGAGGGGTGTTTATGCCACATATTCTGGCTGAAGCTAAAAAATAAATAAAAGATTAAAAAGTGAGATTAGTTAATAGTTCCACAGGCGGAAAACGATAGACCAATTACTTTTGTAATTGTAAGACGGCTGTTCTACAAGCTCCCATAACCTGAGGGAAACCTTTTCTTATTACATGAAATGGGAAACGAATTAAATGTGTGATGGTGGTCCAAAGACAAACTGAGACTAAAATAAAAAATTAACATGTCAGTCCAGCTTGTACCCCTTCCAGCGTCGCCAGCTCTCACTGAAGGAATCTGACATCTGAGCAGCACGCCGGGGCACCGAGAACGACATTCTTTCTTTTGTTGTAACTGATGAAGAATTAATTGCCCGTACCTAATCAAGACCAGGTGGCGGCTACAATGTTACGACAGAGATTATGACACAACATCACATCTACCGTGGAGGAATTGTAAACCAGTTCTCGAATGATGCAAGACAGGCACAAAAAAATCTGGGCCAGTTCAGCGGAACAGGAGGCATCTCTGGAGGGAAGGAATGGGTGATGTTTCGGGGTCGTGACCCTTCTTCACACAAGAGATTAGTGTGCAAAATGAGAGCACATGGTATTGGGGGTAGGGTATTGACATGGATAGAGAATTGGTTGGCAGACAGGAAGCAAAGAGTAGGAATTAACGGGTCCTTTTCAGAATGGCAGGCAGTGACTAGTGGGGTGCCGCAAGGCTCAGTGCTGGGACCTCAGTTATTTACAATATATATTAACGATTTAGACAAAGCAATGAAATGTAACATCTACAAATTTGCAGATGACACAAAGATGGGTGGCAGTGTGAGCAGTGAGGAGGATGCCATGAGGCTGCAGGGTGAGGTTGGGTGGGTGGGCAGATGCATGGCAGATGCAGTATAATGTGGATAAATGTTAGGTTATCCATTTTTGGTGGCAAGAACAAGAAGGCAGATTATTATCTGAATGGTGTCAGATTAGGAAAAGGGTGGGTGCAATGAGACCTGGGTGTCCTTGTAGACAAAAATGCTGGAGAAACTCAGCGGGTGAGGCAGCATCTATTGAGCGAAGGAAATAGGTGACGTTTCGGGTCGAGACCTTTCTTCAGACTGATGTGGGGGTGGGGGATGGGGCTGGAAGAAGAAAGAAGAAGAACCCTTTATTCTTCCCCCCCCCCTCCCCCACATACAAGATACAAGATAGATTTATTCATCACATGTGCCAGATGGCACAGTGAAATGTAATTCCCATACAGCCATACAATAAAATAAGGGACACAACACACTATAGGGTTTGACATAAAACATCCCCACACAGCAGAATCAAAGTTTCCCACTGTGTGGGAAGGCACCAAAGTCAGTCTCTTCCTCCATTGTTCCCCGTGGTCAGGGCCTCCCCGTGCCCTCCACAGTTGCCGCTACGGGCGGCCCGATGTTCAGGACCGCTCGCTGGGGTGTTGTAAGTCCGACGTCGGGGCTGCAGGACGTCCTCAGCGGCGTGGACACAGAGTCGGCCCCCTCCTACCGGAGTCGGCGGCTTCCAAAGTCCGCAGGCCGCGCCGGGTGGAGACTGCTGCTGGAGACCCTCTGCAAGGCGCCCCAGGACTCCACGATGTTGTTCAGCGCCGCCCGCGTTGGAAGCTCTCCGCACCAGAGCTCCACGATGTTGGAGCAACGGCTCAACGCTTCGGAGCTCCAAACGGCGACACAGGTAGGCATCGCCCGCTCCGCGGTGACTACAGCGCTGCGCCGCCGCTGTAGCAGCTCTGGTCCGGTTCCCGGTCCCCGGCAGGAAAGGCCGCTCCGATCCAGCTGGTAGGCCGCGAGGTGGGGGGGCGAGGACGCGACTCGGAGAAATAGTCGCGCCCCCGCCAGGAAGAGACTGGGAAACGGTTTCCCCCTTACCCTGCCCCCCTCCCCCACATAGAAAAGTAAAAGTTTCCCCCAACACAAGACTTTAGACTAACTAAAAAATTTTAAAAAGATAGAAATAACAGACAGGTTGTAGGTAGAGGCTGCTGCCAGTGCAGCGCCCCTAGTGGTAGTGACTGCACATCAGTCTAAAGAAGGGTCTCGACCCAAAATGTCACCTATTTCCTTCGCTCAATCGATGCTGCCTCACCCGCTGAGTTTCTCCAGCATTTTTGTCTACCTTTGATTTTCCAGCATCAGCAGTTCCTTCATGGGTGTCCTTGCACATCAGACACTGAAAGTAAGCATGCAGGTACAGCAGGCAGTGAAGAAAGCAAATGTCATGTTGGCCTTCATAGTGAGAGAATTTGAATATGGGAGCAAGGGGGTCCTACTGCAGTTGGGCAGGGCCCTGGTGAGACCACACCTGGATTATAGTGTGCAGTTTTGGTCTACTAATTTGAGGAAGGGCATTCTTGCTATTGAGGAAATGCAGCTTGGGTTCACCAGGTTAATTCCTGGGATGACGGGATTGACATACGATGAAAGGATGGATCGACTGGGCTTGTATTCACTGGAATTTAGGATGAGAGGGTATCTTATAGAAACATATAAAATTCTTAAGGGATTGGACAGGCTAGTTATAGGAAAAATGATCCCGTTGTTGGAGGAGTCCAGAACCAGGGGTCACAGTTTAAGAATGAGAGGTAGGCCATTTAGGACTGAAATGAGAGATAGCGTTTTCATACATAGAGTGGTGAAACTGTGGAATTCTCTGCCACAGAAGACAGTGGAGTCCAATTCACTGGATGGTTTCAAGAGAGAGCCAATGTAGATATAGCTCTTAGGGCTAACAGAATCAAGGGATATGAGGAGAAAGCAGGAATGGGATACTGATTTAGGATGATCAACCATGATCATATTGAATAGCGGTGCTGGCTCGAAGGGCCGAATGGCCTCCTCCTGCAACTATTTTCTCTGTTCTCTAGAGCAAAAGAAGAGGGAGACCAGAGATATGGAAGGGTAAAGTATGAAAACAACCGATCAAAACAGACGATGAGCAAAGAAATGGAGGATGGCTCATTGTTGGGTGAGGGGAGGGTACCCATGAGGCATACAATCAGTAAAATTAATCAGGAGGACAGTGAAACTAGTCAGAGAACTAGGGTGGGGTAGGGATGGAGAGAGTGGGATAGCAAGGGTTATGATGTTAGAGAAGTTAATATTCATATCCCTTGGTTGTAATCTGCTCAAGCGAAATATGAGATGCTGTTCCTCGCTGGGTCCCACTCTGACAGTGGAGGAGGCCCAGGACAGAAAGGTTATTGTGGGAATTGGAGGGGGAGTTAAAGTGTTTAGCAACCGGCAGATCGGGTAGACCTAGGCGGACTGAGCGAAACAATTGGCAAGCCTGCGCTTGGTCGCGCAGATATATAGGAGCCCACATCTGCAACAGCGGATACGGTAGATACGGTTGGAGAAGGTGCAAGCGATTGATTATTAAGGGCATCAAAAGTTACAGGGTGAAGGCAGGAGAATGAGGTTGAGAGGGAAAAATGAATCAGCTCTCTCTTGAAAGTATCCAGAGAATCAGCCTCCACCGCCCTCTGAGGCAGAGAATTCCACAGACTCACAACTCTCTGTGTGAAAAAGTGTTTCCTCATCTCCATTCTAAATGGCTTACCCCTTGTTCTTAAACTGGTTCGAGACTCCCCCAACATCGAGAACATGTTTCCTGCCACTAGCATGTCCAAACCCTTAATAATCTTATATGTTTCAATAAGATCTCCTCTCATCCTTCTAAACTGCAGAGCATGGACCAAACAGGGACTAGTATAGCTGGAATATAACCATATAACCATATAACAATTACAGCACGGAAACAGGCCATCTCGGCCCTACAAGTCCGTGCCGAACAACTTTTTTCCCTTAGTTCCACCTGCCTGCACTCATACCTTAACCCTCCATTCCCTTCTCATCCATATGCCTATCCAATTTATTTTTAAATGATACCAACGAACCTGCCTCCACCACTTCCACTGGAAGCTCATTCCACACCGCTACCACTCTCTGAGTAAAGAAGTTCCCCCTCATGTTACCCCTAAACTTCTGTCCCTTAATTCTGAAGTCATGTCCTCTTGTTTGAATCTTCCCTATTCTCAAAGGGAAAAGCTTGTCCACATCAACTCTGTCTATCCTCTCTCATCATTTTAAAGACCTCTATCAAGTCCCCCCTTAACCTTCTGCGCTCCAGAGAATAAAGACCTAACTTATTCAACCTTTCTCTGTAACTTAGTTGTTGAAACCCAGGCAACATTCTAGTAAATCTCCTCTGTACTCTCTCTATTTTGTTGACATCCTTCCTATAATTGGGCGACCAAAATTGTACACCATACTCCAGATTTGGTCTCACCAATGCCTTGTACAATTTTAACATTACATCCCAGCTTCTATACTCAATGCTCTGATTTATAAAGGCTAGCATACCAAAAGCTTTCTTTACCACCCTATCTATATGAGATTCCACCTTCAAGGAACTATGCACGGTTATTCCCAGATCCCTCTGTTCAACTGTATTCTTCAATTCCCTACCATTTACCATGTACGTCCTATTTTGATTTGTCCTGCCAAGGTGTAGCACCTCACATTTATCAGCATTAAACTCCATCTGCCATCTTTCAGCCCATTCTTCCAAATGGCCTAAATCACTCTGTAGACTTTGGAAATCCTCTTCATTATCCACAACACCCCCTATCCTGGTATCATCTGCATACTTACTAATCCAATTTACCACACCTTCATCCAGATCATTGATGTACATGACAAACAACAAAGGACCCAACACAGATCCCTGAGGCACGCCACTAGTCACCTCCCTCCAACCCGACAAACATCCATCCACCATTACCCTCTGGCTTCTCCCATTCAGCCACTGTTGAATCCATCTTGCTATTCCTGCATTTATACCCAACAGTTGAACCTTCTTAACCAACCTTCCATGAGGAACCTTGTCAAAGGCCTTATTAAAGTCCATATAGACAACATCCACTGCTTTACCCTCGTCAATTTCCCTAGTAACCTCTTCAAAAAATTCAAGAAGATTAGTCAAACATGACCTTCCAGGCACAAATCCATGTTGACTGTTCCTAATCAGACCCTGTTTATCCAGATGCTTATATATATTATCTCTAAGTATCTTTCCCATTAATTTGCCCACCACTGAAGTCAAACTAACAGATCTATAATTGCTAGGTTTACTCTTAGAACCCTTTTTAAACAATGGAACAACATGCGCAGTACGCCAATCCTCGGGGACTATTCCCGTTTCTAATGACATTTGAAATATTTCTGTCATAGTCCCGGCTATTTCTACACTAACTTCCCTCAATGTCCTAGGGAATATCCTGTCAGGACCTGGAGACTTATCCACGTTTATATTTTTCAAAAGTGTCAGTACTTCTTTTACTTTGAAACTCATAGTATCCATAGCTACTCTACTAGTTTCCCTTACCTCACATAATTCAATATCCTTCTCCTTGGTGAATACCGAAGAAAAGAAATTGTTCAATATCTGTCCCATCTCTTTTGGCTCTGCAGATAGCTGTCCACTCTGTCTCTCCAATGGACCAATTTTATCCCTCGTTATCCTTTTGCTATTAATATAGCTGTAGAAACCCTTTGGATATGTTGTCCAATGTGGGCAAGTAGGACCAAAGGGTCTGTTTTATCACTGTATCAGTCTATGACTATTTGGTGCACTAAAAGATAATTGTATTCTGCAATAATGTCAAATATGTTGCCAGCAAACAACTCTGAGTTTAGTAAAATGTGATTTGAGACATAATTTGTGTGTTTACAAGATACAATATACAAATAATTTATTAGCCAAGTATGTAAGAACATACAAGGAATTTGATTTGCCATACAATCATCCCAAAAAAGCGGCAAGACGCACAACTACATAAAAATTAACATAAACATCCACCACAGGGCACTGATGGAAGGCAATAAAGTCTTGCACCATCATACATGTATTACAACAGACCAGTGCTATTCTCAGTGGGACCTCTCCCAGATTTGTGCATCTTCCATCACCTCACTGTGTAACAAACTATGTACACTGTGAACTGTCTTCACCCTGAAAGACACACTCCCCAACCACAACCACAACCACTCAGCAGCAACACATAAGCTTCTGTTAAAATAGACAGCAGTCAGAAACATGGGAGACGAAGGCAGCCTCCATATTCACACCAAGTGACATGCAAAAGCTCTATTCAACAACAGGCGGAAGAGTTGCTGCCTCACAGCGCCAGAGACCTGGGTTTGATCCTGACTATGGGTGCTGTCTGTACAGAGTTTGTACGTTCTTCCCGTGACCTACGTGGGTTTTCACAGGATGCGCCGATTTCCTCCCACACTCCAAAGACGTGCAGGTTTGTAGGTTAATTGGCTTCTGTAAATTTGTAAATTTGTAAATTGTCCCCAGGGTGTAGGATAGTGCGAGGGTACTAGCGCTGCACTATCGCACTTTAGTTTAACACTAAAAGGATCGAGAAATGAAACAATTGCAAGAAAGTGGAAGTTGGATTTACTGGCCCACTCTGCTTCCACATTATTAAATACTCATTAAATATTAATACCTTTCATAGAATTACAATTAAATAAATGATGAAAATTGGTTTCAAAATAACAAAGTTTTAGAGAAAAAAATCTCTGATAAATAAGCTTGCTTTACAATCAACTTGAATATTTAATGTTCATAGTTCAGATATCTATAGGATTGTAAAGAGTGAGTAATAGATGGCATAAGGTCATAGGGAATAGGAGTTGAATTAGGCCATTCGGCCCTACTGGTCTACTCCGCCATTCAATCATGGCTGATCTATCTCATCATCCTAACCCCATTCTCCTGCCTTCTCCCCATTCTCTCTGACACCTATACTAACCAAGAATCTATCTATCTCTGCCTTAAAAATATCCACTGACTTGGCCTCCACAACCTTCTGTGGCAAAGAATTCCACAGATTCTCCACCATCTGACTAACAAAATTTCTCCTCATCTCCTTCCTAGAAAACATAGAAACATAGAAATTAGGTGCAGGAGTAGGCCATTCGGCCCTTCGAGCCTGCACCGCCATTCAATATGATCATGGCTGATCATCCACTCAGTATCCTGTACCTGCCTTCTCTCCATACCCTCTGATCCCTTTAACCACAAGGGCCACATCTAACTCCCTCTTAAATATAGCCAATGAACTGGCCTCAACTACCCTCTGTGGCAGAGAGTTCCAGAGATTCACCACTCTCTGTGTGAAAAAAGTTTTTCTCATCTCAGTTTTAAAGGATTTCCCCCTTATCCTTAAGCTGTGACCCCTTGTCCTCAATGAACGTCCTTCAACTGTGAGGCTATGACTTCTAGACCTAGACTCTCCTACTAGTGGAAATATCCTCTCCACATCCACTCTATCCAAGCCTTCATTATTCCAGTAGAGTGGAATAGAAGCAGTGATTTTTAAGGAACGTTTGGGAGCTCTTCCTGGTCTCTGGATTGAATTTTATTCCAGGGTCAACAACACTGCCGCAAATTAACCTATTTGCACAAAAAGATATCTGGACTTCCAACATTCTGACAGTCACTAGCTTTAACAAGTAGTTTGTTGGTTGCAACGAGTTTGAAGAGTCTTCAAGATATGATTTTCGTTAATTATCTATATTACTAAAAGTCTGAACTTGACCACTTCCTGTTGATCTGTATATTGATTTTAGAAAAAACGCTGCCATTTATGGCTGTGATTTTTGGCCATCTTACTCAAAGTCCCCCTCCGCAGCGCAGGACAAGAGGATTTTTCCCATCGATGAAAAATAATAGAGTTATTAGTGTTTTAAAAATGTTGAGAGTCTCTCTCCTGAAGGCCACGCCCCTTCCGGAGGGACTATAAAACCCGGAAGTGTGGAGTGCCTCAGTCAGTCTCTGCAAGATGGGGGAGCGAGAGGGTCACGTCTCTCAGTCTGAGCTGTGAATAACACTGAACACATGTCTACCAAACTATGAGTGGTTTTACTGACCTGTCAGTGCCCTTAATGTGGTTTGAAAATATAGTTTGGAAATGCTAAAACTGTGTTGCCTTTGGTTTGGAAATGCTAAAGCTGTGTTGTCTTTGGTTTGGAAATGCTAAAGCTGTGTTGCCTTTGGTTTGGAAATGCTAAAGCTGTGTTGCCTAATTAAAGTTGCCTTGCCTAATTAAAGCTGCCATGCCTAATTAAAGTTGCCTTGCCTAATTATAGTTGCCTTGCATAATTAAAGTTGCCTTGCCTTCTATATAATTAAAAGCCTAATCTTGACCACTTCCTGTTTGCGCTGTATATTGATTTTAGGAAAAACGCTACCACGTACGGCTGTGATTTTTGGCCATCTTACTCAGAGTCCCCCTCAGCTCATCAGGTGCCGAGGATTTTTCACATCGATGAAAAATAAAAGAGTTATTAGTGTTTTATAAATGTTGAGATTCTCTCTCCTGTCAATCACGCCATGAAGACCATGCCCCTTTTGGTGGGAGGGGGGGTGGAGGGTCTATAAATCCCAGAACTGTGGGGGTGGCTCAGTCTTTGAAAGATGGAGGAGGGAGAGGTCATGACTCGCTGTCTTTGGTGGCCTAGCACCCTACTTGAAATGGTATGAAACTGTACTTGAACTTGCACCCTGCTTGAAATGGAATTTCAAGGAATAGCCGTGAGTCAACTGCCAGCCCACCAGCCATGAGTGAGTGAGCTGCCAGCACAACAGGCTTGAGTGACTGAGCCGCCAGCCCAAGAATCCATTTGTTCCACAATGTCCATACTAGCTCTCTGGAAACCAGTCCCTTCAACCCACAACACCCACACTAGCGCTCCAGAAAGTCCCCCCCCCCCTCCGCCCCCCACTGGCCCCCAATATTGGAAATGGTGGAGAGGTGGAATATTGCATTGGGGGACCAGCCCTCCCGTGTGATGCTGGGACCCAATGGGTCCCACTTATTCTAGTAAATTATATAAAATTCCCTTTTTCATACAGAACAAAATTGGATCAATTAGCCATATTCTAGTAACATAGAAACATAGAAACATAGAAACATAGAAAATAGGTGCTAGTGGAGGCCATTCGGCCCTTCGAGCCAGCACCACCATTCATTGTGATCATGGCTGATCATCCCCTATCAATAACCCATGCCTGCCTTCTCCCCATATCCCTTGACTCCACTAGCCCCTAGAGCTCCATCTAACTCTCTCTTAAATCCATCCAGTGACTTGGCCTCCTCTGCCCTCTGTGGCGGGGAATTCCATAAATTCACAACTCTCTGGGTGAAAAGGTTTTTTCTCACCTCAGTCTTAAATGACCTCCCTTTATTATAAAACTGTGGCCCCTGGTTCTGGACTCACCCAACAATGGGGACATTTTTCCTGCATCTAGCTTGTCCAGTCCTTTTATAATTTTATGTTTCTATAAGATACCCCCTCATCCTTCTAAACTCCAGTGAATACAAGCCTAGTCTTTTCAATCTTTCCTCATATGACAGTCCCGCCATCCCAGGGATCAATCTCGTGAACCTACGCTGCACTGCCTCAATCACAGGGATGTCCTTCCTCAAATTAGGGGACCAAAACTGTACACAATACTCCAGATGTGGTCTCACCAGAGCCCTATACAACTGCAGAAGAACCTCTTTACTCCTAGACTGAAATCCTCTTGTTATGAAGGCCAACATTCCATTAGCTTTCTTCACTGCCTGCTGTACCTGTAAGCCAACTTTCAGTGACCGGTGTACAAGGACGCCCAGGTCTCGCTGCACCTCCCCCTTACCTAACCTAACCCCATTGAGATAATAATTTTCCCCCTTGTTTTTGCCGCCAAAGTGGATAACCTCACATTTATCTATATTATACTGCATCTGCCACGCATCTGCCCACTCACTCAACCTGTCCAGGTCACCCTGCAACCTCCTAACATCCTCTTCACAGTTCACACTGCCACCCAGCTTTGTGACTTCCGCAAACATGCTAGTGTTGCTCCTAATTCCCTCTTCCAAATCATTAATATATATGGTAAACAGTTGCGGCCCCAACACCGAGCCTTGCGGCACTCCACTCACCACTGCCTGCCATTCTGAAAAGGACCAGTTCACTCCTACTCTTTGCTTCCGGTCTGCCAACCAATTTTCTATTCATGTCAACACCCTACCCCCAATACCATGTGCTCTAATTTTAGTCACCAGACTCCCGTGCGGGACCTTTTCAAAGGCTTTCTGAAAGTCTAGATACACAACATCCACTGGCACCCCTTCATCCATTTTACTTGTCACATCCTCAAAAAATTCCAGAAGATTAGTCAAGCAGTTCTGGTTAGCTCTGTTACTATAGGATGTTTGAATAGACATAGAAACATAGAAATTAGGTGCAGGAGTAGGCCATTCGGCCCTTCGAGCCTGCACCGCCATTCAATATGATCATGGCTGATCATCCAACTCAGTATCCCGTACCTGCCTTCTCTCCATACCCTCTGATCCCCTTAGCCACAAGGGCCACATCTAACTCCCTCTTAAATATAGCCAATTAACTGGCCTCGACTACCCTCTGTGGCAGGGAGTTCCAGAGATTCACCACTCTCTGTGTGAAAAATACACATGTGAAATAACAAAATTGTTCAAGATGTAATTCTCATCAAAGTTATTAGATTGCATTTGGCACAGTACAATCTGGACGACCTCATTTTATGTGAAGTTATCAGACAGTATTCGGCACACTACAATCTGGAAGGAAATCAGCCAGGGGCCTTGCTGCTAATCAACTTCCACCAACCACAGGAACTGATAGGTATGTATGTGGACAAGGATGTTCATAAGTTCTAGGAGCAGAATTAGGCCATTCGGCCCATCAAGTCTACTCCGCCATTCAAGCATGGTTGATCTATCTTTCCCTCTCAACCACATTCCCCATAACCCCTGACACCCGTACTAATCTAGAATCCAACAATCGCCACCTTAAAATTATCCACAGATTTACCACCCTTTGACCGAATAAATTCCTCCTCATCTCCTCTCTAAAGGTACGTCCTCTTATTCTGAGTTTGCGGGGATCGCTGGTCAACGCGGACTCGGTGGGCCGAAGGGCCTGTTTCCGCGCAGTCTCTCTAAACTACAAAACTATATATATGTGTGTGTGTGTGAGTGTGTGTAAAAAGTGTATTGTGTATAAAACGGGATAGAGCAGAGGCTGAGTACTCTCTAGCCACATAGTGCAGATTGACATGAATGCAGACAGAGTCTGGTTAATAATTAAATAGAATCATGTTGTAATGTGTTGCCCCTTATGAACTGCACACAGCTCAGTGATAAACAGCATATGTAACAGTCCATTAGATCTTGCTCACTTGCTCTGTACATTGAACACAACTGAGGCAAATTGGACAGAATAGTTTATGTTACCCCTTGGATTAACAGAATGTAATGTAGCTAAGGTCAGAAACAAACAGGTTTTAAATATCTCCATAATTTGCATAGCTTTTTGGAAATGTTTACTGAAATACTGATCTAGCAGTGTTAAAGACAATTTCATTTTTGCCAGTTAAGCAAATATACTAATCCGACATTTTTTGGGGGTAAATAAAAAACATAAATGTCCTTTTATTCAGCTTTGGAAATGTGAACAATACAAGTTTGGTATTCATTCCCTCAACATCATCGTTCATGTGATTGAGGACTGAGGAGCAATTTTTGTTGAAAAGATGATGGAAATCTGAAATAAAACAGAAAATGCTGGAAATATTTTGATGGCCAGGCCCAAGGTGTGGGGGGAGAAGCAAAGTCAACATTTCAGGTTAATGTCCTTTCATCAGATTAATTTTAGTGTTTGTCCATTGATGGAGACAATGCAGACTTAAGACTTCACCATTCATTCGCTGCCTCTTTACTGTCCACATCTGCTTGCCTGGGAGAGTCTAGGACCAGAGAGCTTCAGAATAAAAGTACGCACCTTTAGAATAGAGATGAGGAGGTATTTCTTTAGCCAGAGGGAATTCATTGCCACAGACGGCCGTGGGGGCCATCATTTGGGAATTTTTCAAGCAGAAATTAATAGGTTCTTGATTAGTAAGGTCGTTAGAGTTCACAAGTACATGTCAAAGGCGCAAAATTGGGCCATTCGGCCCATCACATCTACTCCGCCATTCGATCATGGCTGATCTATCATTCCCTCTTGTCTCCATTCTCCTGCCTTTTCCCAGTAACATTTGACGACCGTACTAATCAAGAACCTATTAATTTCTGCTTTAAAAATACCCAATGATGGCCTTTTTTAGGGGCGGTATGGTGGCACAGTGGTAGAGTTGCTGCCTTACAGCGCTTACAGCGCCAGAGACACGGGTTTGATCCTGACTATGGGTGCTGTCTGTACAGAGTTTGTATGTTCTCCCCGTGATCACGTGGGTTTTAGGTCATAAGGTCATAAACAATAGGAGTAGAATTAGGCCATTCGGCCCATCAAGTCTACTCCGCCATTCAATCATGGCTTATCTATCGCTCCCTCCGAACCCCACTCTCCTGCCTTCTCCCCATAACCTCTGACACCAGTATCTATCTTTCCCTTAAAAATATCAACTACTTGGCCACTACAGCCTATTGTGGCAAAGATTTCCGCAGATTCACCAACCTGTGACTAATCTCATCTCCTTCCTAAAAGAACGTCCTTTAATTCAGAGTCTATAATATCTAGTCCTAGACTCTCCCACCAGTGAAAACATCCTCTCCAAATCCACTCAATCCAAGCCTTTCACTATTCTGTATGTTTCAATGAGGTCCCCCCTCATTCTTCTAAACCCTTGAAAGGTTTGTGCTGGCCCACCTGAAAAATATCACAAACCCCCTGCTCGACCTCCTGCAGTTTGCACACCGGGCAAATAGATCAGTGAATGACGCAGTCAACCTAGGTCTGCATTTCATCCTCCACCTAGACTGCCAGGGGACCTATGCAAGGATTTTGTTTGTGGATTTTAGCTCTGCATTCAACACCAGAGCTACTACACTCCAAACTCTCCCAGCTGACTGTGCCTGAACCCCTCTGGCAGTGGATCACCAACTTCCTGACAGACAGGAAGCTGCATGTGAAAGCACATCTCGGACCCGCAAACATTCAGCATAGGAGCACCGCAAGGCTGCGTACTCTCTCCTCTCCTCTACTCTCTCTACACCAATGACTGCACCTCCACAGACACCTCTGTCAAGCTTCTCAAGTTTGCGGACGGCACAACCCTGATTAGACTGATCCAGGATGGGGAGGAATCTGCCTCCAGACAGGAAGTGTCACAGCTGGCGTCCTGGTGTCATCGCAACGACCTGGAGCTCAATGCTCTTAAGACAGTGGAATTGATAGTAGACTTCAGGAGAGCTCCCCATCCCCTCCTCTCCCCTCACCCACCATCAACAACACCACAGTCACATCTGTGGAGTAATTTAAGTTCCATGAAACCATCATCTCCAGGGACCTTAAGTGGGGGGCTACCATCGACTCCGCAGTCAAAAAGACCCAACAGAGGATGTTCTTCCTGCGGCAGCTCAGAAAACACAATCTGCCACAGGCAATGATGGTCAAATTCTACACGGCCATCATAGAGTCTGCCTCACCTTCTCCATCATGGTTTGGTTTGGCTCAGCCACCAAGCTCGACACCTGGAGGCTGCAGCGAATCGTTCGATCAGCTGAGAAGGTTATTGGCTGCAACCTTCCCTCCATTGACGAACTGTACACTGCAAGGGCCAGGAAGCGAGCGGGTAAGTTCATCTCTGATCCCTCTCATCCTGGCCACAAACTCTTTGAATCACTTCCCTCTGGAAGGCGACTCCGGACTGTCGAAGCCACCACAGCCAGACATAAAAACAGCTTTTTTCCCCACGAAGAATAGCTCTACTCAACAGTCAAAAGTCTGTAGCCTCCTTTTGCTGTGGCATGGTATCTAATTCTTCACATGTTTAAATTATAATGTTTCAGTTTTATTTTTAATTGTCTACTGTAGATCGTGTTGTTACTTGCGAGCAAAGCAACAAGGCAAATTCCTTGAATGTATGCATGCATGGCTAATAAAATGTATTCAATTCAATTCAATAAGTGTAAATTGTCCCCGGTGTGCGTGTGGGGGGGACAGCGTTAATGTGCGGGGTTCGCAGGTCGATGTGGACGGTGGGCTGAAGGGCAAGTTTCCACACTGTATCTCTAAAATAAACTCATCCAGAATCAATCAATCTCCGTTTTTATCGCCTTCACAGCCAACTATGGCAATGAATTCCACAGATTTATCACCCTCTGGCTAAATAAATTCCAAGAGGAAAAAATAGATCAGCTAGGATCAAATGGCGGAACAGACTCGATGCATGAATTGCCTAATTCAACTCCTATGTCTGATGGTTTTATGGCCTACACCATAGGTTGGATGTAGAAACTGCCAATCAATGTTCACGCCCCAATCTGCAGCAAGTTGCTTGCACAAGGTCGGTCAGGGGAGGTCAAGCAACTCAGGACATGATTTATGGGTTGTTCCCAGGGACACATTCGGAGAGAGACAACAAGCATTGCTGGAAAACCATCAATTTGGTGAAAGACAATCTTTGGTTTGCCCAAAACTTGGTGATAGACAATAGACAATAGGTGCAAGAGTAGGCCATTCGGCCCTTCAAGCCAGCACCGCCATTCAATGTGATCATGGCTGATCATCCCCAACACTGTGATCCTCCAACACAGTGAGAAGTCTCTGCCGTAAAAATATCCATAAATATCCAAGGCCTCCACAGCCTTCTGATAAGGAAATAATGTTTGTGCAAGGTAAAATGATTAAAGTGCGATCAAAGATAGTCCGAGAGTCACCAAAGAGGTAGATAGTAGTTCAGTACGGCTCTGGCTGTGGTAGGATGATTCAGTTGCCTGATAACAGCTGGGAAGAAACTGTCCCTGAATCTGGATGTGTGCATTTTCACACTTTTATACCTTTTGCCCGATGGGAGATATGAGAAGAGGGAGTGGCCAGGGTGCGACTCACCCTTGATTATGTTGCTGGCCTTGCCGAGGCTGCGTGAGGTATAAATTGAGTCAATGGAAGGAAGGTTGGTTTGTGTGATGGTCTGGGCTGCGTCCACAATTCGCTGCAATTTCTTGCAGTCTTGGATGGAGCTGTTCCCAAACCAAGCGGTGATGAATCCCGATAAAATGCTTTCTGTGGCGTATCTGTAGAAGTTGGTGAAAGTTGTAGGGGATATGCCAAACTTCCTAAGCCTTCTAAGGAAGTAGAGGCGTGCTTTCTTGGTAATTGCTTCAATATGGGTGGTCCAGGAGAAGTTGTTGGTGATATTGACTCCTGGATTTTGAAGTTTTCAACCTTTCAACATTTGTGTAAGACATTGATGAGGCTGCATTTGGATTGTTGTGGTCAGTTTTGGTCACCCTGCTCTAGAAGGAGATCATTAGGCTGGAAAGAGTGCATCGTAGTTTGATAAGGAAGTTTCCAGATCTTGAGAGCCTGAGCTATAAGAAGAGGTTGAGCAGAGAAAACATAGAAAATAGGTGCAGGAGTAGGCCATTCGGCCCTTTGAGCCATTCAATATGATCATGGCTGATCATCCTAAATGTCCTAAATGGCCTACCCCTTATTCTTAAACTGTGACCACTTGTTTCTGGACCCTCAACATCAGGAACATTTTTCCTGCATCTAGCCTGTCCAATCCCTGAAGAATTTTATATATTTCTATAAGATATCCTCTCATCCTTCTAAACTCTGCGACTCTATGACTATGTAAAAAATGGCAGCTTACTACCAGCTTTGCAGGGGCGATAGGGATGGGTTTTAAATTCAGATATTGCTGCCATGCACAGCATAATCTCTGCTTCCACTAAATGATATATCCTGAATGTCTTATGTGACACCTTATGCTGCCCCTTAGAAATATCATGAACCCATATAGCAAGCGTTTCCATGTAGGCTGACAATGGTCAGCTCTCTGACCGCTGCCTCTCTTGTTGCCTCCGTTACCTACGTGTCCCATCAGACTGTCGAACATAAATAGAAATTTCCTCCCACTAAATAGAAATATAGAAAATAGGTGCAGGAGTAGCCCATTCGGCCCTTCGAGCCTGCACAGCCATTCAATATGATCACGGCTGATCATCCAACTCAGTATCCTGTATCTGCCTTCTCTCCATACCCGCTGATCCCTTTAGCCACAAGGGCCACACCTAACTCCCTCTTAAATATAGCCAATGAACTGGCCTCAACTGCCTTCTGTGGCAGAGAATTCCACATATTCACCACTCTCTGTGTGAAAAATGTTTTTCTCATCTCAGTCCTAAAACTCTTCCCCCTTATCCTTAAACTGTGACCCCTTGTTCTGGACTTCCCCCAACATCGGGAGCAATCTTCCTGCATCTAGCCTGTCCAACCCCTTAAGAATTATGTAAGTTTCTATAAGATCCCCCCTCAATCTTCTAAATTCTAGCGAGTACAAGCCGAGTCTATCCAGTCTTTCTTCATATGAAAGTCCTGACATCCCAGGAATCAGTCTGGTGAACCTTCTCTGCACTCCCTCTATGGCAAGAATATCTTTCCTCAGATTAGGAGACCAAAACTGTACGCAATACTCCAGGTGTGGTCTCACCAAGACCCTGTACAACTGCAATAGAACCTCCCTGCTCCTATACTCAAATCCTTTGTTGGCAAGATAAACACCATGGTCTTTGGATCTTGTCACTGACACTGGCAACTGATTCCATCACTCGTCTTGGCAAACGTTGGAAACCACATCAGTGTTCACAATCTCAATCCCATATTTGACCTCAGGAGGTCACTGGTTCTGAATCTTGGAATTCCCTCCCCAATATTCACCAGGACAGCAGTGGTCTGAGATGGTGGTGCTAGGGTATGTGGGGAAGGGCAGTACATTCTAATCTTCCCTGTAATGCTATAATCCCCAAAAATGAATACCATTTAAAAAACAATCAACACTGTTTTTCTGTTTGTTTTTTTTAATCAAAAAATGTATTCAATTATTAAAAACTACTATTTACACAACAAGCCAGAACATAGAAACATAGAAAATAGGGGCAGGAATAGGCCATTCGGCCCTTCGAGCCTGCGCCGCCATTCAATATGATTATGGCTGGTCATCCAACTCAGTATCCTGTACTTGCCTTCTCTCCCTATCCCCTGATACCTTTAGCCACAAGGGCCACATCTAACTCCCTCTTAAATATAGCCAATGAACTGGCCTCAACTACCTTCTGTGGCAGGGAGTTCCAGAGATTCACCACTCTCTGTGTGAAAAATGTTATTTTGTGAAAAATGTTCCCACCACCATAATACAATACAAACATGTATCCATAATAAACTACTATACAACTATGATACAATCCTTATTGAGGATACATTCAACACCCTGCGGAGCCCAGCTGTCCCGGAACTCCCTCAGGGTGCCCGTGGACAGAGTGTATTCCCTTTCCAACCCCACCCGGGCACGGACGTAACCCCGGAAAACGGGACAATCAACACTGTGGCGCAGCTGGGAGAGCTGCTGCCTCACAACGCCATAGACCCAGGTTCAATCCTGACCTCAGATGCTGTCTGTGTAGAGTTTGCACATTCTTCCTGTGAACATGTGGATTTCCTTTGGGTGCTCCGGTTTCCTCCCACATCCCAAAGATATGCAGGTTTGTAGGTTAATTGTCCTCTGTAAATTGCCTCAATGTGTAGTGGGATATCTAGTGTGAATGGATGATCGATGATTAGTGTGGGCTTAGTGAGCCAAAGGGCCCGTTTCAAGAGAGAACTAGATAGGGCTCATCATGATAGCGGAGTCAGAGGATATGGGGAGAAGGCAGGAACGGGGTACTGATTGGGGATGATCAGCCATGATCACATTGAATGGCGGTGCTGGTTCGAAGGGCCGAATGGCCTACTCCTGCACCTATTGTCTATTGTTTCCATGCTGTATCCCTAAACTGTAAACTAAATGTTTAGTTAGCATTGAAATCATAGTGGAATGATTAAGTTTAAGAAGGAACTGCAGACGCTGGAAAATCAAAGGTTGACAAAAATGCTGGAGAAACTCAGCGGGTGAGGCAGCATCTCTGGAGCAAAGGAAATAGGTGACGTTTCAGGTCGAGACCCTTCTTCAGACTGATTCATCAGACACTAAGTGGAATGATTATGATTCTCAGACTTGCTTGCTTCTCACACATTGGTATTTAGTCTTTGGCTGATGCTCAGTTGTCATTCCAATCAAATTAAAATAACATCATTGTTGTCAACATTGTTGTTCTTAAATTACCCAATGCTGCCAGACTATAAAAACAAAATTGTTGACAGTTTTTCAAACAATTAAGGCCTCAGCAATTAAGGTGGCGTAGCAGTAGAATGGCTGCCTCACAGAACCCGAGACCCGGGTTCCATCCTGACTCACGGTGCTGTCTGTACGGAGTTTGCACGTTCTCCCTGTGGCCACGTGGGTTTTCTCCGGGTGCTCCGGTTTCCTCTCACAAAAGACGTGCGGGCGTGCAGGTTAATTGGCTGATGTAAAAATTGTCCCTAGTGTGCAGGATCGAGCTAGTGTACAGGTGATGGTTGATCGGCACTGACTCGGTGGGCCGAAGGGCCTGTTTCCACGCTGCATCTCTGAAACGAAACAATCCGGATGTCATTGAATTGCCTTCTCCAATGCTTGTCATTGGTTTTAGAGAAACAATCTCACTGCTTGTGCCGTGACACGCTGGGTCACAGTAAAGTCACCCACCCGTGGCTAAATTAAATCTAATAGAAACACAACTAATTGCATTATTTCATGTAGTGTGATGAAATTGCATTATGCAAAGTGGTAAAAAAGACAGTTAAGCTGTCCAGTGCCAGTTCTGGGGATTCAGAATTCATTGGCTGATGCAGTAATTGGATGCAGATGACCCTTAAGGGGCCAATGAGGAGCATTGCAGCCACTTAGAGAGGAAATAATAGCCATTTGAATGCTGAATATGGCACCAATCGTCCCATAAGTGATAAACATTTGCCAACAATTTACATAACTCTTCCTGCCTGCTGCTTCCTATAAGAAAGCAGTCAGTAGGTAATCAGGCTCTGGGAAGTACTGATCAGAACTAATTCTTTGAGCCACACCAATGTTCATTCTGCAAATTAAGGCAATGTTGATGGTTGTGCGAAATGGAACGGTGATTAAAAGTTAACAATCCCATAGGAGACTGAGTCAAGCGGCATTGCTTTCCCCAACAAGAATTTGCCCCAAAATTTCAACGGCATATTGCAACCACACATTTCCAGCGTGGCTCTTGCTGTTTGGCAAACTGTGTGTTTGTTGAACATCTGCCAACAGAATCTGGAGTGGCTCCTAATTAGATTGGTTGTAGTTTAGAGATGCAGCGCAGAAACAGGCCCTTCGGCTCATTGAGTCCACGCCGGTCAGCAATCCCAGTACACTCGTACAATCCTACGCACCAGGGACAATTAACAATTTTTACTAAAAGCCAATTAACCGACAAACCTGTACGTGTTTTGAATGTGGAAGGAAACCGGACATGGGGGGAAATATACAAACTCTGTGCGGACATCACCAACAGCCAGGATCGAACCCTTGTCTTCCTGCTGTAATGCAGCAACTCTACCACTGTGCTACTGTGCTATTAGCTAATGATTCATTTAAAGTTGTATATTAATAGAAAATACATAAAAAGCTGGAGTAACATAGAAACATAGAAACATAGAAATTAGGTGCAAGAGTAGGCCATTCGGCCCTTCGAGCCTGCACCGCCATTCAATATGATCATGGCTGATCATCCAACTCAGTATCCCGTACCTGCCTTCTCTCCATACCCTCTGATCCCCTTAGCCACAAGGGCCACATCTAACTCCCTCTTAAATATAGCCAATGAACTGGCCTCGACTACCCTCTGTGGCAGGGAGTTCCAGAGATTCACCTCTCTGTGTGAAAAAAGTTCTTCTCATCTCGGTTTTAAAGGATTTCCCCCTTATCCTTAAGCTGTGACCCCTTGTCCTGGACTTCCCCAACATCGGGAGCAATCTTCCTGCATCTAGCCTGTCCAACCCCTTAAGAATTTTGTAAGTTTCTATAAGATCCCCTCTCAATCTCCTAAATTCTAGAGAGTATAAACCAAGTCTATCCAGTCTTTCTTCATAAGACAGTCCTGACATCCCAGGAATCAGTCTGGTGAACCTTCTCTGCACTCCCTCTATGGCAATAATGTCCTTCCTCAGATTTGGAGACCAAAACTGTACGCAATACTCCAGGTGTGGTCTCACCAAGACCCTGTACAACTGCAGTAGAACCTCCCTGCTCCTATACTCAAATCCTTTTGCTATGAAAGCTAACATACCATTCGCTTTCTTCACTGCCTGCTGCACCTGCATGCCCACTTTCAATGACTGGTGTACCATGACACCCAGGTCTCGCTGCATCTCCCCTTTTCCTAGTCGGCCACCATTTAGATAATAGTCTGCTTTCCTGTTTTTGCCACCAAAATGGATAACCTCACATTTATCCACATTATACTGCATCTGCCAAACATTTGCCCACTCACCCAGCCTATCCAAGTCACCTTGCAGTCTCCTAGCATCCTCCTCACAGCTAACACTGCCCCCCAGCTTAGTGTCATCCGCAAACTTGGAGATATTGCCTTCAATTCCCTCATCCAGATCATTAATATATATTGTAAATAGCTGGGGTCCCAGCACTGAGCCTTGCGGTACCCCACTAGTCACTGCCTGCCATTGTGAAAAGGACCCGTTTACTCCTACTCTTTGCTTCCTGTTTGCCAGCCAGTTCTCTATCCACATCAATACTGAACCCCCAATGCCGTGTGCTTTAAGTTTGTAAACTAATCTCTTATGTGGGACCTTGTCGAAAGCCTTCTGGAAGTCCAGATACACCACATCCACTGGTTCTCCCCTATCCACGCTACTAGTTACATCCTCGAAAAATTCTATCAGATTCGTCAGACATGATTTACCTTTTGTAAATCCATGCTGACTTTGTCCAATGATTTCACCACTTTCCAAATGTGCTGCTATCCCATCTTTAATAACTGACTCTAGCAGTTTCCCCACTACCGATGTTAGACTAACTGGTCTGCAATTCCCCGTTTTCTCTCTCCCTCCCTTCTTAAAAAGTGGGGTTACGTTTGCTACCCGCCAATCCTCAGGAACTACTCCAGAATCTAAAGAGTTTTGAAAGATTATTACTAATGCATCCACTATTTCTGGAGCTACTTCCTTAAGTACTCTGGGATGCAGCCTATCTGGCCCTGGGGATTTATCGGCCTTTAATCCATTTAATTTACCCAACACCACTTCCCGGCTAACCTGGATTTCACTCAATTCCTCCAACTCCTTTGACCCGCGGTCCCCTGCTATTTCCGGCAGATTATTTATGTCTTCCTTAGTGAAGACGGAACCAAAGTAGTTATTCAATTGGTCCGCCATATCCTTGTTCCCCATGATCAACTCACCCGTTTCTGACTGCAAGGGACCTACATTTGTTTTAACTAATCTCTTTCTTTTCACATATCTATAAAAACTTTTGCAGTCAGTTTTTATGTTCCCAGCCAGTTTTCTTTCATAATCTATTTTTCCTTTCCTAATTAAGCCCTTTGTCCTCCTCTGCTGGTCTCTGAATTTCTCCCAGTCCTCCGGTATGCTGCTTTTTCTGGCTAATTTGTACGCATCATCCTTCGCTTTGATACTATCCCTGATTTCCCTTGTTATCCACGGATGCACTACCTTCCCTGATTTATTCTTTTGCCAAACTGGGATGAACAATTTTTGTAGTTCATCCATGCAGTCTTTAAATGTCTTCCATTGCATATCCACCGTCAACCCTTTTAGAATTAATTGCCAGTCAATCTTGGCCAATTCACGTCTCATACCCTCAAAGTTACCTTTCTTTAAGTTCAGAACCATTGTTTCTGAATTAACAATGTCACTCTCCATCCTAATGAAGAACTCAACCATATTATGGTCACTCTTGCCCAAGGGGGCACGTACAACAAGACTGCTAACTAACCCTTCCTCATTACTCAATACCCAGTCTAAAATAGCCTGCTCTCTCGTTGGTTCCTCTACATGTTGATTTAGATAACTATCCCGCATACATTCCAAAAAATCCTCTTCCTCAGCACCCCTGCCAATTTGATTCACCCAATCTATATGTAGATTGAAGTCACCCATTATAACGGTTTTGCCTTTGTCGCACGCATTTCTAATTTCCTGTTTGATACCATCTCCAACTTCACTACTACTGTTAGGTGGCCTGTACACAACACCCACCAGCGTTTTCTGCCCCTTAGTGTTTCGCAGCTCTACCCATACCGATTCCACATCCTGCATACTAATGTCCTTCCTTTCCATTGCGTTAATCTCCTCTCTAATCAGCAACGCTACCCCACCTCCTTTTCCTTTCTCTCTATCCCTCCTGAATATTGAATATCCCTGGATGTTCAGCTCCCAGCCTTGGTCACCCTGGAGCCATGTGTCCGTGATCCCAACTATATCATAGTCATTAATAGCTATCTGCACATTCAACTCATCCACCTTATTACGAATGCTCCTTGCATTGAGACACAAAGCCTTCAGGCTTGTTTTTACAACACTCTTACCCCTTATACAATTTTGTTGAAAAGTGGCCCTTTTTGATTTTTGCCCTGGATTTTCCGGCCTGCCACTTTTACTTTTCACCTTGCTACCTATTGCTTCTACCCTCATTTTACACCCCTCTGTCTCTACGCTCACACATTTAAGAAACCCTTTCCCTTTAACTCCATCCTCCACTAGCCCATTCGACACCCCACCCCCCTTATTCAGTTTAAAACCACCCGTGTAGCAGTGGCAAACCTGCCTGCCAGAATGCTGGTCCCACACCTGTTAAGATGCAATCCGTCCCATTTGTACAGTTCCCCCTTACCCCAAAACAGATCCCAGTGATCTAAGAATCTAAATCCCTGCCCCGTGCACCAGTTCCTCAGCCACACGTTCAGGTCCCGTATCTCCCTGTTCCTGCTCTCGCCAGCACAAGTAACTCAGCAGGTCAGGCAGCATCTCTGCAGAACATGGACAGGTGACACTTCGGCTGAGTCTAAAGAAGGGTCACACCCCAAAATGCCTATTCTCCAGGGATGCTGCCTGACCTGTTGAGTTACTTCAGCATTTTGTGTGTTTTTTTCATAAACCAGCATTTGCAGTTCCTTGTTTTTACTACTTGTATTTTAATAACATTGGTTTAGTTTCAGGAAGACTCTTCCTTGCCTGAACTGTGTGAGGGAGCTCTTAGACATTTGTAGGATTGTTGGAGGCTGGGTATAACTTCGGGATATTGGAGAGGTCTGCACTGAGTGAATGGCTTCAGGAGATAGACCCTGTGTCCACACATAGGTCTAGGCCACAGCAATACCATCTTCCGCTCACAAAACTGAGGCTTTGGTTGCCATCCCTCTCGTCTGATAAGGAAAAGAGGATCCGACCACAAGGACAAGCCGCCAGGAGAGGCAGGAGAAGTATAGGGGCAGCACAGTGTTGCCGTGGTAGAGTTACTGCCTTACAGTGCCAGAGACCCTAATTCAATCCTGACTACGGATGCGGTCTATACTGAGTTTGCAAGTTCTCCCTGTGATCATGTGGGTTTTCTTCTGGTGCTCCAGTTTCCTCCCACACTCCAAAGACGTACAGGTTTGTAGGTTAATTGGCTTTGGTCAAAATTGTAAATTGTACCTAGTGTGTAGGATAGTGCTTGTGTACGGGGTGATCACTGGTTGGTGCGGAGACGGTGGGCCAAAGGGCCTGTTTCCGTGCTGTATCTCTAAGGTTTAAAGCAGGGGTTGGCAACCTACAGCCCATGGGCCAAAAGGGTTACCCATAACTCAAAATAATTCGGCCCTCTGTCGTATTTTTTTTGCTCAGCACGCCCCGGAACCATTCCGGCCCGCAAGCATTTTCTTTTCCATTCCTAGCAATCCTGTTTGCTGACAGAAGGAAATCGGAATTGTTGTATTCCCACGAACAGAGCAAAAGATGGACCTAAAACAGTGAGCGTGGAAAAACAGCAGACAGTGAGTACGGCAAAACAGCACACAGTGAGTACGGCAAAACAGCACACAGTGAGTACGGCAAAACAACACACAGTGAGACGGCAAAACAGCACACAGTGAGCACGGCAAAACTTCGATTGGCAGTGGCGGTAAGCGACTCTCTCTCTCCAATGGCTACAAAACGCAGGAAGGTGGATGCTGAGTGCCGAGTCTTCCAAGACACCCAACGAGAGGGTCTGAACATCGGGCCGTCGTCACAGTGAGGAATGTTGATTCCACTGTAGTGAATGTTAATGTTAAATTGCGTTGGTTGTTAAATCGTTGTTTTTGCAATGTTGTTCCACTGTAGTCGATACTTATGTTAATTTGTGTTATATGGTAGTGTTAAATTAAACCGTTGTTTTTTCACAATAAACGCGAAGTTGATCTTAAGATTCGTGAGGGTTGTTTCAATACAAGTGTCTCAAACTAACTCCTATGTTCAGTAGACATTTAAAAAAAAATATATATATATATTATGTGTCAAAGTTTATTAACTATGGCGATAGATGTGGCCCTCCAACCGCTCACAGACACGTGACCCGGCCCCTAGACAGAACTGGGTTGCCGACCCCTACACTAAACATTCAGCTGGACACCGTGTCATTCGTGTCACTAGTGCTCGAGCCCAGATAAAAGGAGAAGCCTATGACATGCAAGGCAACTGAACTGTCCTCTCACCAACTAGAGAGCCGTCCTGCCCTCCCATCTACCTCACTGGAGGCCTTTGAATTATCTTTAATCGGACTTTATCTTGCACTAAATATTATACCCTTTATCTGTACATTATGGGCGGCTGTATTGTAACCATCCATAGTTTGTTCGCTGACGGGGCAGCACGCAACTAAAACACTTTTTCACTGTACCTTGGCACAGTAATAAATGAAACTAAACTAAATTAAACCCAACATGCCTCTTGTGGGTAGACAGTTATTGGACAGAATTAAGTTCAAGTCGTTGGTTTGGTGGTTGGATCCTGTCTGTGGTGGCAGAGAAGTAGAAACAGCCCTGAAGTACTGGGAAAAGCTGGCTGGAAAAGTTGAAAATTGGGAAGAAACAACGTACAAAGCAAATAACATGTTCTCCAATATACCATGATAGACGCAAAAAGCTGGAGTAACTCCACGGGATGTGGAGGAAAGAACTGCAGATGCTGGTTTAAACCGAAGATAGACACAAAAAGCTGGGGGTTTTTGTGTGTTTTGGCAAAAAGCAATATACTATCCCAGGAATCAGTCTGGTGAGGCTTCATGGTGCTCTCAATGGTAAATATATCCTATTATAGTTCAAGAAACCAAGACTGCAGCACTACATGGGTGTGGTCATGGCAATGCCCTGGATACTTGCAGTAAGACTCCCTGTTGCTTGTTTCAACTACGTGTTTGCTAGCTATGACTGGTGCACAAAATTTATCACAATCTTTAGTGCACCAATATATATATATTTTTTTGAATTTTATTTTTATTAGAAGTACATTAAGTTGCAGTAATACAAACCACATATATCTCATTACATTTGTTGTACCCCTTCATTTTTGAACTTTAAAAAAGATAGAAATAAAAGAAGTAAGGAAAGTGAGAAAGAGTCGTGAAGGTGCAGGAAAGAGTTGGGAAAAGAGAGCCCATTAGAAAAGGAGAAGAAAGTTAAGAAATAGACCCTAGAAAAGAAAGAAAGAAAGAAAGATAGAAAGAGTAACAATCACTCTATTATATATTTAAAAAACTCTGCAAAAAGGGATATACCAACCATATTTTTCACCCCCCATCACCAGATCTGGCACCATTTATTTTTTAAATTACTATTGCACCTTATGCTTGTAATAAGTTCATAAATGCAGACCACATCTTTTGGAAGTGGTCTGCTTTGCCTGCTAGGAGGAGTCTCATCTCTTCCAATATTTTCCAATCGCTGCCTTTCTGTTTAGCCATCAATAACGTTAGCACGGCACGGTGACACAGCAGTGGAGTTGCTGTCTTACAGCGCCATAGATCTGGGTTTAATCCTGACTACGGGTGCTGTTTGTACGGAGTTTGGATATTCTCCCTGTGAGCACCTGAAGCAGTGCTAAATCCAGCTCAACTATGCCTGTCTCGCCTGGTTAACCTACACCCCTGCCTGGACTGATGGGACACCAGCCCGGAGCCATGGAATTAGCGCTGCTTCTCCGTGCTGGCTCTAAGCCTGGGCCGTCGTTCCCGTAGGTCCAGGCAGGGCTCTAGGTTAACCTGGCGAGACAGGCAGAGTTGAGCTGGATTTAGCGCTGCTTCTCTGCGCTGGCTGTGGGCCTGGGGGCGCCGCTCCCGTCTGACTCCCGACGTCTCTGGCCTCCCCCGGACGGGAGGCAGGGGGGCACTTGGGAGAGGACGGGGATGGTCCAGTGGCGGTTCGGCAGCGATTGCGGCGCCGGAGATCCGGGATCGATCCTGGCTGCGGATGAGGCGCAGGTGTGTGTCCATGCCACGGCATGGCTGCCGAGAGTGTTTTTCGCTTGTGATCTATGACCTGGGCATGAGCAGTCAGAATACCGAACTCGCTTATAAGCCCACTGAGATGGAATTACAGATGAGTTCTTGGGCCAGCACAACCCTGCTGGGGGTTGTCAAGTTAACCACATTCATGAGCTTCAAACCCACTGGACCATCAATTTCTCAACGGAAGTAAGACTTCATATTTTTTTCACATTCTGAGTATAGTATAGATGTTTCAACGCCCAAGTGAAATGAAGTTACTACATATGGATTGCTCTTTCAGTTAGTTGTCGTAATGGACGGCAAACTGCAGCAAGCAGATGAAAAAGTTGAGCATGTTACCTCCTCAACTGGCTTAAATTGTGTCTGAGCATTGTACATTGTGAAGGGAAAAACAATCTGGGTCGGAATGATATTTAAACTCTTAAGTGGAACCACTAATCTTCATTAATCCCCCTTTAAAGAAGAGACATAATGCTTAGTACATCAGTCAGAGAGTAGTTAATGCGTGGTCCTCAATAACGCTGTAATGCCCAACCCTATCAGAAAGAATATATACTTCAGTATTAAATGTATCCTCTATAGATAGAAATTGCATTTTGACTCAGAATTTAAAGCCTTCTCTTGCTTATTACTTCTTGAAGCCTTTTACTTCTGCTCTCTCTGACTGAAACTCTAATGGTGGACGCATTACTTTGCAATATTAGAAACAAATAATATTACAAGGCGATTCACGTAAGTTAGTACATTCATCCAGAAAATCTGTGCGCCAAGAACGCAAATAGATAGAAGCTCCATGGATCATCACCTTTCCGCTTCCATTTCTGTTGCTCATCCTGAATGTCTTACTGCTCAGATCATAGTAAAGGGCCTGTCCCACTTGCCGATTTTGTTTGGTGACTGCCGGCATCATTGACACCGAAAAAGTCGCGGCGTGACGGGGCGTTACTTGGCGTGATGACGTATTAAAGCACGGTGTTTCCTCAAGTCTCGCAACATTTTTTTTGTCGCCGCTGGATTTTGAAATGTTCAAAATCTTTTGGCGAGCCTGATATGACGCCAGCAGTCGCTGAAAAATTCGCCAAGTGGGACAGGCCCTTAACTGATGCTTCGTTCAATATAGAACATAGAACAGTACAGCACAGGAATAGGCCCTATGGTCCACAACGTCTGTGCCGAACATGATACCAAAATAAACTAATCTCCACTGCATGTTCCATATTGTACCACTCCTAGCTTATCCATGTGTCTATCTGAAAGCCTCTTAAACACCACTATCATATCTGCTTCCACCACCGTCCCTTGCAGCACATTACAGGCACCCACCATCCTCCATGTAAAAAAACATGCTCGGCATATCTCGTTTAAACTTTGCCACTTTCACCTTGACGTTATGCCCTCTAGTCTTTGACTTTTACACCCTGGGAGAAAGGTTGTGACAGTCTGCCATATCTATGCCTCTCATAATTTTCTATAGTTTTATCAGGCTTCCTTCAACCTCTGCCATTTCGTAGAAAACAATCCAATTCTGTCCAATCTTTCCTTATAACTCACACCCTCTAATCCAGGCAGCATTCTGCTAAACCTCTTCTGCACCCTCTCCAGAGTCTCCATATCCTTCCTGTAATGGAATGACTAGGACTGCATGCAATACTCCAAATGTGGCCTAACTAACATCCTGTAGAGCTGCATCATCACTGTCTGGCTCTTATAGGCAATGCCCCGGCTGATGAAGGTGAGCATACCTTATGCTTTCTTTACCACTCTGTCAACCTCTGTTGCCACTTTCAGGGTGCTATGAACTTGGATCCCAACATCCCTCAGAACATTAATGACTCACTTCTACCAGTACCGCTGGGAAACACAGATCCACATCCAATGTTTAGTTGAAACAAGCTGCAACGATGGATTTTGCCCTGCTCCTTTTTTGACTTTTCATTGATTGTGAAGATGTTAAATGTAAAATCAAAATTCTACCCAATCTCTGGCAGATTAGGTTTAAACCATTGCCCATGTGTTCCTGAGACTTTAACCATTTTAGAATTACATCTCTTTTGTGTCAAAGTTATTGATTTATTTTAATCACTTTGTCAAGAGCAGGTCATTTGAGCATTGCCTTGTGACTACAAAGTAATCCTACAGGGTATTACTGCTGAATCTTAATTCCCACAAATGTGATGGTTGGGTTTGTGACAAAAGTTAAAATTCAACATCTCTCCAACAGGCAGTGAAACATGTTCAAACCCACCAATTTCTGATTTTAGCAGGGGCAACCAAAATATCTGCTAACAAGGTTGACCTTTCAATGTTTCAATAAGGTTGCTTCCTTCATTTTTGTTTTACATGTTGACCAGCAACTTTCCCAAGCCTAAGCTGAGAGGAAGCAACACGACTAAAGAAATTCCTTCTCATTTAAAGTTTAATTTAGTTTAGTTTAGAGACCCTTTGGTTCACCGAATCCACACCAACCAGTGATCCCCGCGAACCAACACTATCCTGCACACAGTAGCGACAATTTACAATTTAGCCGAGGTCAATTAACCTACAAACCTGCATGTCTTTGGAATGTGGGAGGAAAACGGAGCACCCGGGGAAAACCTACGCAGGTCACGGGGAGAACGTACAAACTCCGTACAGACAGCACCTGTAGTCAGGATCGAGCCCAGGACTCTGGAGCTGTAAGGCAGCAACTCTACCGCTGCGCCACCATGCTGCCCTAAAGGTATGTCCTTTTATTCTAAGGTTGTGCCCTTTAGGCCTAGACTCTCCCACTAGTGGAAACATCCTCTCCACCAATATCGTCTAAATGTTCAAACCAATAAGGAAAGCGTGAAGTTGGACACCAGGTGGGTAAGACAATAATTATGGGAGTAGGAACACATCTAAAATAGAAGGTCTAGGTTCTAAGCAGCTTTGTAGGTTTTTTATTTAAATCATTGAAAAGAGGCAAAGAAGAGATATCAGGAGACCTGAACAAACAACTTGCATTGAAAATCCCACAGGGGAATGTTTAGAAATTGGAGGAAATCTAAATTTAAAGGATAATAGAATATTGTAGAAGCTGAGATTCTGCCTAGATCAGCCATGATCACATTGAATGGCGGTGCTGGCTCGAAGGTCAAAATTGCCTACTGCTGCACCTATTGTCTATTGTCTATTGTCTACCCCTAGTCTAGACCAGAACCATTGTCTGACCAAAGGCCATCACATATCACAACCTTCCTCTCATACCAGATGCAAACCAATTCACCCTTTAAATGCAGTATTTCCAAATGTGAGGACATGCCATGGATTTCTAAATTCGAGTCAATAGGCTGCAGTGTGTCCACTGGAAAATTTAAAAAGCACTTTAGTTTAGGTTAGTTTAGAGATACAGTGCATAAACAAGCCCTTCGGCCCATCGAGTCCGCACCGACTAGCAATCCCCGCACATTAACACTATCCTACACACACTCGGGACAATTTTACATTTATACGTTTTTACCAAGCCAATTAACCTACACACCTGTACATCTTTGGAGTGTGGGAGGAAACTGGAGATCTCGGAGAAAACCCATGCGGTCACGGGGAGAACGTACAAACTCCGTACAGACAGCACCCGTAGTCGGGATCGAACCCGGGACTATGGCGCTGTAAGGCAGTAACTCTACCGCTGCGCCACCGTGCCGCATTTTAGATTGACCTATTTTGCAGAGAGGTCAGTGGAAGTCCAGACCTCCCCTGCTTCCTACCTGACCACACTACATGATTATCTTCGACAGAAGCTCTGCCGATGTTCAAAAAGGCAGCTCTCAAGGTCTGAAGAAGGGATTCGGCCCGAAACGTTGCCTATTTCCTTCGCTCCATAGACGCTGCTGCACCCGCTGAGTTTCTCCAGCACTTTTGTCTACCTTCGATTTTCCAGCATCTGCAGTTCCTTCTTAAACACAACCTCTCAAGGAATGGACAATAAAATATCATGTCCCACAAATAAATAAAAGCACTGGAGGTCCTCGGGACAAGGGATTCCATTAATGTAGGCAAATACAAGAGACAAGATATCTTTTTTTAAAGAATATAGCGATTACTGCAGGAAATATTGTAGAGTTGGATTTTTAACCTTCTGTGTCAGCCAAGCATCATAGATCTCTTTCCTGGTCCTGTCCAAATCTCAGTTACTAAGTATTCCAATATTAAGTGTGACAGTTATTAATTTTTACACGGTGCAGTCAGCAACAGAAATTAATGCATGGCATCTTTCAGAGTTATTTTATATTGCATCATTCCAGATTAAAAAAATGAATTCAGAAACCCCAGATTGACAGGCCTGCATGCAACATTAAGTGACAGGAAAAATATAATTTGTAATTGGCCTAATGTGCGATGTGTGCGAATAATAGTAGCGAGCTTTGATTTGCCACATGCCCTTGAGCTTCCAGCTGCAGCAAAATGACACCAAAATTAACAAGCGTTCCGGCGATTAAACAAATTTAAGGACAGCACGATTTGCTGGGGTTGAGGTTGCTCTGAGATGAAGGTACTTTGCAGAGGTAGGTACCATCACAACCTTTGCAAACAGAAACAGATACAAACCGTTGACCATTTTAATTGGAGCAATGTTGCAGAGCCAGTCATCAGTAAAACAGGTTGGTAGAATGTGAATACCGGCACTATAAGCTGCCATGAAGGACGGCCTTCACTTTCTGGACAGGGGACGCCGTCCTGTGTGGTATGGCTGCCCAGCCTGCAGCTGTCTGTTTTTCATCTTTTTTCTTATTTTTAGTTAGTTGAGTGTTTTGTTTTTAGGAGTTCTAGCCTTTTTATGTGGGGGGGGGGGGAGGGGGAAACTGCTTTCTAGGGTCTCCTACCTGGTCGGAGAGGCAGCTTTTCTCTGGGCTGCACCGTCGACCCATCCTCGCGGCCTACCAGCAGGGCTGGAGCGGCGTTTCCTGCCGGGGACCGCCCAGTACCTCGGCTTCGGCGGCGGCACAGCGCTGGAGCGCTATCGCGGAGCGGAGAGGGCGATGCCTTGCCCGGGTCACCGCGCTGGAACTCCGGTGAGCTGGCAGCGCTGATTGAACATCGCGGAGCTGGGGGTCTGTGGAGCGGCCAGCCGCGGGCGGCGGCGCTGAACTTTACATCAGGAGTCTGGGATCTCGCGACGAGATCGCCAGTGGTGGAGCTCCATCCGACGCGGCCTTGTTGGCTTCGGAAGCCGCGGTCTCCGGCAAGGGAAGCGGCCGTTCCAGGGTTCCCATGCCGCTGAGAGGATTCTCCCGACGCTGGAGCACCATCACCCAGCAAGAACGGCCTGGAACATCGGGCCTCCGTAAAGGCAACTGTGGAGGTCTCAATAGGCCCGACTATGGGTGGACATGGGATGGGGACATAATGGGAACCATTGTAGGGGATGTTTTATGTTTATATTTCTTTATTATTGTTATGTCTGTATTCTTTCTTTATGTGCTGCATTGGCAAGAAGCATTTCACTACACCTAGGTGTATGTGACCAATAAAATAACCTTTGAACCTTTGAACCATGTCACCATGTGTCTTGACTGGATGCATTTTGAGTGAACCGCTTGTGCAAAAGCACAGGGAACTCTACGCAGAGGGAGAAAGAAAGTATAAGAACTATTGTCCCTCTAGGCACATTCCCATGTTTCTTACACTTATAAAGTGACACAGTGTGGAAACACCCTTCGGCCCAGCTTGCCCGCACCGCCCAACATGTCCCTTCTACACTAGTCCCACCTGCCTGCGTTTGGCCTATATCCCTCTAAATCTATCCTATCCATGTACCTGCCTAATGGTTTCTCACACTTTGCAATAGTCCCTGCCCCAGCTACCTTCTCTGGCAGCTTGTTCCATACACCCACCGCCCTTTGTGTGAAAAAGTTACCCCTTAGAATCCTATTAAATCCCACCCATCCACATTGTTCCAAGATTTCTTGCAATCCTGGAAGCTGGTTTGGAGCATTGTTAATGAGAGGCCTTTGATCTCACCCAGTTCCCAGAATACGACTGATGCAAGATGCAGGTAGATGCAATCGGGGAAAGCTATGAGGGTAATTTATAAAGAGACAGTGTTACTCCCTGGGCACCTGATCGAAACAGTGGACCTTATTCAGGTAGCAATGAGTGTGAAGGTGTGTGCAGCAGGGGGTATATTAATATTTATGTAGCATTAAACAGAAAGAAATATTTGCATATATATAGCTCTGTAACATGTGTCGCAATGTCACAATGTACTTCCTCAAATTAATTACTATTTTTGGACCTCAGTGAATCATGCTGGTAAATGTAGAGCCATTCTACGAATAGTAAGATCCCACTGACAATTTAAAGATGCATGACCAAATTAATCTTTTTCAAGCATTGCCCCACTTGTGAATATTAATCCAACTGAATATTCCCAGGTGCATCTGCCAAGAAAGTCTTGAGCGGATTAAGTTTTCATCTGCGTTAATATATCCATCCATCCACAGTGCTCTATTCCCTGGTAAATCAACTGAGTTCTGAGCCATTGAGAGCTGGAAGGTCTATGGTTCAGGTCCCTGGTGGTGGTGAGTTGGGTAATCTCAACCTGAGCAGCAGGTAGGATCTTTACCACGAGTTTCAATACCTCCAGCCAAGGACTTCTATTCTTAATACACCCCATACACTCACGGCCAAATTCTGCTCTAACACGTTTGCAGATAACACCGTTTTGGTAGGCCGGATCGCAAACAATGAGACAGAGGACAGGAAGGAGATAGGAAGCTTAATGACATGGTGTCAGGACAACCATTTCTCCCTTATTGCCAAATGAAGGAGCTAGTTATTGACTTCAGGAAGCATGGTGGACTTCATGTCCCAATCAGCATCAGTGATGCCGAAGTGGAAATAGTTGAGAGCAGCAAATTCCAAGAGGTAAATATTACGTACAATCTCTCCTTGAACAACTACATTGAAGCTACAGCTAAAATAGAACACCCCAATGACACTACCTCCTCAGGATAAAGATGCATCATAGAAAGCATACTAAGACACAAAGTACTGGAGTAATTCAGCGGGTCAGGCAGCATCTGTGCAGAACATGGATAGGTGATGTTTCAGATCGGGACCCTTCTTCAGACTGCTGCATTTTAAAGTGTCTGTTTGTACGTTCTCCCCGTGACCTGCGTGGGTTTTCTCCGAGATTTTCGGTTTCCTCCCACACTCCAAAGACGTACAGGTTTGTAGGTTAATTGGTTTGGTAAATGTAAAAATTGCCCTAGTCCAGCACTTTGTGTCTATCTTCAATATAAACCAGCATCTACTGTTCCTTGTTTCTCCATAGAAAGCATGTTGCCAGGTTGCATCACAGTTTTGTTGTGGATGTGGCCCAGTCCATCACACAGATCAGACACCTTCCCATTGACTCCATCTACACTTCACGCTGCCTCAAAAAAACAGTCCACGTGACCAAGGTTCTTTTCCACCCTGCCCAGTCGGGCAGAAGATATAAAAGATTGAGAGCATATACCACCAGACTCAGGAATAGTGTCTTATCACACAGAGAGTGGTGAATCTCTGGAACTCTCTGCCACAGAAGGCAGTTGAGGCCAGTTCATTGGCAATATTTACGAGGGAGTTAGATGTGGCCCTTGTGGCTAAAGGGATCAGGGGGTATGGAGAGAAGGCAGGTACAGGATACTGAGTTGGATGATCAGACATGACCACATTGAATGGCGGTGCAGGCTCGAAGGGCCGAATGGCCTACTCCTGCACCTATTTTCTATGTTATTATGTTTCTATCTTCTGTTATCAGATAACTGAATGGTCCTCCAATAAGATAGGGTAGAGTCATGATTTTCCATCCTACCTCACTGCAAACATTGGACTGTTTTATCTGGAACTTTTGCGTTACAATGCTGAGAACTATATTCAGAATTCTGGTATTTTACTCTTTGCTCTATGTGTTGTACTTCTGTTTGGCTTGAAACATAGAAACATAGAAATTAGGTGCAGGAGTAGGCCATTCGGCCCTTCGAGCCTGCACCGCCATTCAATAGATCATGGCTGATCATCCAACTCAGTATCCCGTACCTGCCTTCTCTCCATACCCTCTGATCCCTTTAGCCACAAGGGTCACATCTAACTCCCTCGTAAATATAGCCAATGAACTGGCCTCAACTACCTTCTGTGGCAGAGAGTTCCAGAGATTCACCACTCTGTGTGAAAAAAGTTATTCTCATCTCGGTTTTAAAGGATTTCCCCCTTATCCTTAAGCTGTGACCCCTTGTCCTGGACTTCCCCAACATCGGGAGCAATCTTCCTGCATCTAGCCTGTCCAACCCCTTAAGAATTTTGTAAGTTTCTATAAGATCCCCTCTCAATCTCCTAAATTCTAGAGAGTATAAACCAAGTCTATCCAGTCTTTCTTCATAAGACAGTCCTGACATCCCAGGAATCAGTCTGGTGAACCTTCTCTGCACTCCCTCTATGGCAATAATGTCCTTCCTCAGATTTGGAGACCAAAACTGTACGCAATACTCCAGGTGTGGTCTCACCAAGACCCTGTACAACTGCAGTAGAACCTCCCTGCTCCTATACTCAAATCCTTTTGCTATGAAAGCTAACATACCATTCGCTTTCTTCATTGCCTGCTGCACCTGCATGCCTACTTTCGACGTGATGGTCTTTACGTGATGGTCTTTACGTACAGTATTATCTAATTTGGTTGGATAGCATGCACACAAACGCTTTTCACAGTATCCCACAGTCAGCTTGGCCATAATAAACAAATAACAATACTAATAATTGTGATCCAATGATGAATCAGTGCGACCATAGCAACTTCCATTTGACATTTTAAACAAAAACATGCATGTGCTCCTACAAAATGTGATGTCAAAGCACATCAGGAGATACTAAAGAAGATAACCAAAATATTACAAAGGAAGTATATAGTGTTTAGAGGGATGTGGTTAGATGGACATCTTGGTCGTCATGGGCGACTTGGGCCAAAGAGCCTGTTTACATGCTATATGCTTCCATGCCTCTATGTCTCTAAGTAAGCTTTAAGCAGTGATTTGGAGGTGCAGGTTAGGGATGGAATTTCATTAGCTTTTTGGGAAGTCTTAAGGGCCTGTCCCACGAGCATGCGACCTGCGTGCGGCAAGCGCGACCAAACCGGAAGCGGGGGTCGCGCGGAGGTCGAGTGAGTGACGTACGCAGGAAGTTCGCGCGTGACATACAGCGTCAAGACGCTGTGTACGGTGTCAAGACGCTGCTTGTGCCCAATGAGGTGGTGCGTACGGCGTCGAGGCGGCTGCGGGCCGGCAGGCCGTTGCCGCACAGAATTTTTGAACACGGTCAGTTTTTCGGAGCCCCGCGCGATTTCGGGACCAGCCCCGCACAACTCCATACGGCTCCGGTGATCGAAGTGGGACCGGCCCCCCGAGGCCGTATGGCTCAAGCGACCACGTTAGGTCGCGCTTGCCTCATGGAGTCGCATGCTCGTGGGACAGGCCCTTAACATGGGCAGGACCCACACAGTGAATGGTAGGGCTCTGGGGAGTATTGTAGAGCAGCAGGATCTCGGATTGCAGGTGCATGGTTCCTTGAAGGTGGAGTCGCAGGTAGATAGGGTGGTCAAAAAGGCTTTTGGCACATTGGCCTTCATTATTCAGAGTTTTGCGTTTAGAAGTTGGAAGGTCATGTTGCAGTTGGACAAGGCGTTGGTGAGATCGCATTTAGAGAATTGTGTTCTGTTCTGGGCACCATGTTATAGGAAAGATGTTTAGTTTCCAGTTTAGTTTAGAGATACAGTGTGGAAACAGGCCCTTCAGCCCACCAGGTCCACTCCGACCAGCGATCCCCGCACATTAACACCATCCTACATCCACTAGGGGCAATTTTTACATTTACCAAGCCAATCAACCTACACACCTGTACGTCTTTGAAGTGTGGGAGGAAACCGAAGATCTCGGAGAAAACCTACGCAGGTCACGGGGAGAACGTACAAACAGACAGCACCCGTAGGTACACAAAAATGCTGGAGAAACTCAGCGGGTGCAGCAGCATCTATGGAGCGAAGGAAATAGGCAATGTTTCGGGCCGAACCCCTTCTTCAGACTCATCCTTCGCTCCATAGATGCTGCTGCACCCGCTGAGTTTCTCCAGCATTTTTGTGTATTTCGATTTTCCAGCATCTGCAGTTCCTTCTTAGACAGCACCCGTAGTCGGGATCAAACCCGGTTCTCCGGCGCTGTATTCGCTGTAAGGCAGCAACTCTACCGCTGCGCCACCGTGATCACCGGGCCCGCTTGTTGTCAAGCTGGAAAGGGTACAGAGCAGAGAATAATGTTTAGTGCAAGGTAAAGCCAGTAAAATCCGATCAAAGATAGTCCGATAGTAGTTCAGGACCGTCTCTGGTTGAGGTAGGATGGGGGTTCAGTTGCTTGATAACAGCTTCTCCATGCTTGGTTGCCGTCCAGTATTGAGCGCAGTTCTGGTCACCCCATTACAGGAAGGATGTGGAAGCTTTGGAAAGAGTGCAGAGGAGGTTTACCAGAATGATGCCTGGATCAGGGGGTATTAGCTAGGGAGAGATGGTACAGACGTGGATTGGTTTCTCTGAAATCCAGAGATCTGATAGAAATATAAACATTATGTGAGGCATAGATAGGGTAGACAGTCAGAAGCTTTTTCCCAGGATGGAAACATCAAATTCCAGAGGGTATAGCTTTAAGATGTGCAGAGCCTGGGATGCACTACTGGTCTTTGTGTAATCGAGGCAGATATAATAGTGGCATTTGAGACTTTTGGATATGGAGGGATATCAATTATGTGCAGACAGATAAGAGATGTTCTTGGCATCATGTTCGGCACAGACATAATCTGCTGAAGGGCCTGTGCTATAATGTACTGTTCTATGTTCTATGGTCTATGTATCTCCACTTCAGCACCATTGATATTCACTCGGACGTGTGCATTATTGCATTTTCTGAAGTCAACATCTATATTGTTTGTTTTGCTGACATTGAGGGACGGCTTGTTGTCTTGACCCCACGTTATTAAGCTCTATCTTCTTCCTGTATTCCACCTCATCATTATTCGAGGGGCTACGGATTCTAGGTAAGGATCTGTGTTGGAGATGCACACATATGAACACATGTTTTCAATAGGATGAAACTTGTGGTGTGACAATGTGCTGCTTTTTGCTGTAGGGAGACAGAGATGAGGTGTTGAACAATGAAAGTGTTCTTCAGTAAGAGATTAGTTTAGTTTGGTTTAGAGGTACAGCATGAAAACAGGCCCTTCAGCCCACCAAGTCCAGCCAACCAATGATCACCTGTTCACTCTGGTTCTATGTTATCCTACTTTCTCATCCATTCCTTACACCAGGGGCAATTTTCAGAGGCCAATTAACCTTTGCACGTATTTGGGATGTGGGAGGAAACCCATGCAGTCATAGGAGAATGCGCAAACTCCACACAGACAGCACCTGAGGTCAGGATTGAACCCGGGTCTTTCGTGCTGGGGAGCCACAGCTCTACCTGCTGGGCCACTGTGGGTCAATTGAGCCGAGTAAGGAGCAGGGAGAAGAATAAGGATTAACTCAAGAATGGTATTAGCTATTAATATATATTCCGGCCAAACGCAGGCAGGTGGGACAAGAGTAAATAAAAACATTGAAACATAGATAATAGGTGCAGGAGCAGGCCATTCAGACCTTCGAGCCAGCACCGTGATTCAATATGATCATGGCTGATCATCCAGAATCAGTATCCCATTCCTGCTTTCTTCCTATATCCCTTGATTCCTTTAGCCCTAAGAGCCCTATCTAGCTCTCTCTTGAAAGCATCCAGAGAACCGGCCTCCACCGCCCTCTGAGGCAGAGAATTCCACAGACTCACAACTCTTTGTGAGAAAAAGTGTTTCCTCATCTCAGTCCTAAATGGCCTACCCCTTATTCTTAAACTGTGACCCCTGGTTCTGGACTCCCCCAACATCGGGAACATTTTTCCTGCATCTAGCCTGTCCAATCCCTTAAGCATTTTAATATGTTTCTATAAGAATCCCTCTCATCCTTCCAAATTCCAGTGAATGTAAGCCCAGTCGATCCATTTTTTCATCATACAGTATGTCAGTCCTGCCATTAACCTTGTGAACCTACCCGCACTCCCGCAATAGCAAGGATTGAGGGAATGGGGCATCTTGGTTGGCATGGGCCGGTTTCTGTGCTGCATAACTATGACTCAATAAATAGTGGTTCCTATTGAAATGAGCATTTGAACTATGGAGGGCTGGAATAGGGTGTGGGTACATTAGCTGTGACAGAGCTGGGAGAACTTTGGAAAATTGCATGGCATTTTACATTAAACCCAACAATACCACAGTAAATTCCATTGCATCATTTTCTAGAATGTGGGAGGTTAAGGGGAGACTTGGTAGAAGTATATAAAAGTATGCGAGGCACATATAAGGTAGGCAGTCAGAACCTTTTGCCCAGAGAGGAAATGTCCCACTCTAAAGGGCATAGCTACAAGGAGGGAGGGGAAGTTTAATGGAGATATGCGGGGCAAGTTTTTTTACACAGGGTGGTGGGACTGAAATACATTGCTAGGGGTGGTGGTAGAGGCATTTAAGAGGCTTTTATGCAGGTACATGGAAGTGCAAGGAATAGTGGGATATGGATCATGTACAGGCAGATGAGACTAGTTTAATTTGGCATCAAGTTCAGCACAAACACTGTGAGCGGAAGGGCACGTTCCTGTGTAGTTCTACATAGGAATGAACTGCGGAGGCTGGTTTACAGATAGACACAAAATGCTGGAGTAACTCTGCAGGACAGGCAGCATCTCTGGCGAGAAGGAATGGATGATGTTTTGGGTCGAGACCCTTCCTCAGACTCAGTCCATTCCTCAGTACTGTTCTATGTTCTATCACTCATACAATTAATATTAATAATGATACCGCCAGATTCTTTGGTTTAGCAACAGTTAATTTACAATATCCAGTAAGGTGCTTAACGGTATTTTGTGTATTTAATCAGTTTGCTTTTTAGAGTACAATTCTAATTAGGCGCTGACATGGCTCTCCAGGAGTTGTGACTGCAGTCTCCCTCTACTGACTGCTTGCACACATTGGCAGAGTTAAACCCCTGTCTCACGGTGCGAGTCCACCCACGGGTGATCCCGAGTTAAAAACAAATCAAACTCGCGGTAATCACGTAGAATTAACGTAGCGGGAACGTCGGAACTCGTAACTTAGCGACTCGTAGCGCTAACGGCAGGCACTCGGGAAACTTGTTAACTCGTGAAAAATTTTCAACATGTTGAAAGATTTCCACGAGCCAAGTTCACTCTTGAAGGAAACATTTGAAGCTTTTAAACTCGTTGTAATACCGTAGTAGCCCGTGAGTTTACCGTAGTGACTCGTGAGTAACTCGTGGGTTTGGCCTGAGTGCCAGAAGGGAAATGTTGAAGATTAGTCAGATCTTAATGGAAATTTTTACAGTGATCTAACAATTCACTGTTAAGGAGCAAAAAGCACTCACCGGGGAACTGAGAAACGGTGGCAAAAAGAATGAACATTGCAGTGTGGGGAAAGCCGCATTGCGAGAGTTCATTAGTTCCCTTCAGAACTTTAACTTTTCACATTGAAACGGTGCCATGAATCCTTGTTAGGTTAATGCACTTTTTATGGAGAAGCAGATATATGGGACAGGTGTCCCGTCTCAGGATTTATATCTGACAAATTAACATCAGTTATTGAAGGCTGATGCGTTATACAGGGGATTTTCTAAGGCATCACTTTCCACCCAGTCTGTCCACGTTAGAGAGCAATTGGTCAAAACAATGTTGTAAATGGGAGGTTTTATTTTATATTTTTACAAATGGGAATTTTATAAATGTTATCTATATTACTAACCTTGACCGCTTTTGGCCCACTGTGCTGCGATTTTCGAGAGAACGCCGCCACCTACGGCCGTCATTTTTGGCCACCTCGATCAGAGCCCACTTCTGCCTTCCTGGACCAGAGTATTTTTCCCATCGATGAAAAATCAGAGAGAAATTAATGTTTAAAAAAAATTCACCATTCTCTCTGCTGCCCCTGCTGGAGGGAAGGGGAGGGACAATAAATCCAGGAAGTGGTGTGCCTCAATCAGTCTCTGCAAGATGGCGGTCACTCTGAGCTCTGAATGACACTGAACAAATGTCTACACAACTGTTAGTACCCTTAATGTGGTTTGAAAATGAAAATATGGTTAGTTTAAAGTAAAAAAAGCACTGCCTGCAAATGGTTGTTTGGGGGGTTTGGGTTGAAGTAAAAAGGCACTCTCTCTCTCTCTCTCTCTCCCCCTCCTCCCTCTCCCCACCTCTCTCTCTCCCTATCCCTCTCTCTTTCTCTCTCTCTCCCCTGTCTCTCTCCCTTTCTCTCTCTCTCCCCTCCTCTCTCTCCCCACCTCTCTCCCCACCCCCCCTCCTCTTTCCACCCTCTCCTCCCCCCCCTCTCTCCTCTCCCCCTCTCTCCTCACCCCCCCCCCCCCCTCTCTCCCCTCTCCTCTCCCTCTCTCCTCTCCCCCCTCCCCCCCTCTCCTCTCCCCCCCTCTCCTCTCCCCCCCTGCCCTCTCCTCTCCCTCTCCCCCTCTCCTCTCCCCCCTCTCCTCTCCCCTCCCTCTCCTCTCACCCCCCCTCTCTCCTCCCTCCCCCCCTCTCTCCTCTCCCCCCTCTCCTCTCCCCCCTCTCTCCTCTTCCTCTCCCCTCCTCTCCCCCCCTCCTCTCCCCCTCCTCCTCTCCCCCCTCCTCCTCCCCCCTCCTCCTCTCTCCCCCTCTCCTCTCTCCCCCCTCCTCCCCCCCCTCTCCTCCCCCCCTCCTCCTCGCTCCTCTCCCCCCTCCTCCTCCCCCCTCCTCCTCCCCCTCCTCCTCTCTCCCCCCTCTCCTCTCCCCCCCCTCCTCCCCCCCTCTCCTGCCTCCCTCCTCCCCCCTCTCCTCTCCCCCTCTCTCCTCTCCTTCCCTCCCCCCCTCTCTCTCTCCCCTCTCTCTCTCTCCGTCCCCCCCTAAATCCCCCTCCCCTCCACACACCCCTACCCCCTCCCTCCACCCTCCCTCCCCCTCCCTGCTCCCCACCTCTCCCCCTCCCCTCACCTCACCTCACCCCCCTCTCAGCACACCCTCTCTCCCCCCTCGCCCCCTCTCCTCCCTCTCTCTCCTCCCCCTCTCTCCCCCATCTCCCCCCTCTCTCTCTCTCCCCTCCTCCCCTGCATCCCCTCCCCCACCCTCCCCTCCACACCCCCTACCCTCTTCCCTCCCCCTCCCTTCCCGCTCCCCACCTCTCCCCCTCACCCCCTCTCAGCACCCCCTCTCTCTCCCCCTCACTCTCACCCTCTCTCTCTCCTCCCTCCTCCCCACCTTTCCCCCCTCACCCACCCTCCCTCTTCTCCTCCTCTCCACCCCCCTCTCCCTCATTGCCCCTCTCTCTGTGTCTCTGTCTCTCTCTCTCTGTCTCTGCCCCTTCTCTCTCTGCCCTCACTCTCTACCCCCTCCCCCCCCCCCCCCCCCCCCTCTCTAGATGTGACTGCAAGTTGGGGGCTATGCGTCAGTAGATAGGGTGGTTACGGGGTAAAAGGAGTAAATTAATAATATTAATATAATATCAAGGGGGGTAATTAGCGTGAGTGCGTGGGGGGGGATAGTTAGTGTGTGTGACGCTGCGTGCCGCCTTCCCCCCCACAACCGCACGTTGGGGGAACAGACTCAACGGGTCTGCACCTGGTCTAGTAAATTATAAATGGGAAGGAACTGCAGCTGCAGGTTAAATCCGAAGAAGGGTCTCGACCCAAAACGTCACCTATTCCTTGTACAGGGTCTTGGTGAGACCACACCTGGAGTATTGTGTACAGTTTTGGTCTCCTAATCTGAGGAAAGACATTCTTGCCGTAGCGGGAGTACAGAGAAGGTTCACCAGACTGATTCCTGGGATGTCAGGACTTTCATATGAAGAAAGACTGGATAGACTCGGCTTGTACTCGCTAGAATTTAGAAGATTGAGGGGGGATCTTATAGAAACTTACAAAATTCTTAAGAGGTTGGACAGGCTAGATGCAGGAAGATTGTTCCCGATGTTGGGGAAGTCCAGAACAAGGGGTCACAGTTTAAGGATAAGGGGGAAATCTTTTAGGACCGAGATGAGAAAAACATTTTTCACACAGAGAGTGGTGAATCTCTGGAATTCTCTGCCACAGAAGGTAGTTGAGGCCGATTCATTGGCTATATTTAAGAGGGAGTTAGATGTGGCCCTTGTGGCTAAAGGGATCAGGGGGTATGGAGAGAAGGCAGGTACGGGATACTGAGTTGGATGATCAGCCATGATCATATTGACTTGCGGTGCAGGCTTGAAGGGCCGAATGGCCTACTCCTGCACCTATTTTCTATGTTTCTATGTTTCTCCAGAGATGCCATCTGTCCCGCTGAGTTACTCTAGCTTCTTGATAAATGAATCGTTGGAAGCTCCTTCGTGGTGTGTTGCTATTCGTGGTGAGTTTTAAGTGTATTTGTACTAACCCGTGCTATTTGCTTGCCAAACATAGGAGGCGTTCAGTGGGGAAGTTCACAAAATAAGTTCACAAGTTCAAGAAGGAACTGCAGATGCTGGAAAATCGAAGGTAGACAAAAGTGCTGGAGAAACTCAGCGGGTGCGGCAGCATCAATGGAGCGAAGGAAATAGGCAACGTTTCGGCACGAAACGTTGCCTATTTCCTTCGCTCCATAGATGCTGCCGCAACCGCAAATAAGTTCACAAACAGCATTGGTAATTAAGACTAGAGTTATTTTTGTGTGTTTTGTAAAATAAATTAATTTCTGGTTCTGTACATCACAAGTATTCTCCTAAAAAGTTACCCACAACTTTATGTTGTAAATAGGTTGCTTTCGGTCCAGCAAAAACACATAACATAAGTCCTTAATGACATTTCTTAGAAACACAGCGAAAGAATGAGATGTAAGCTTATAACCATATAACCATATAACAATTACAGCACGGAAACAGGCCATCTCGGCCCTTCTAGTCCGTGCCGAACACTTATTCTCCCCTAGTCCCATCTACCTGCACTCAGATCATAACCCTCCATTCTTTTCCCATCCATATTCCTATCCAATTTATTTTTAAATGATAAAATCGAACCTGCCTCCACCACTTCCACTGGAAGCTCATTCCACACAGCCACCACTATCTGAGTAAAGAGGTTCTCCCTCATGTTACCCCTAAATTTCTGTCCCTTAATTCTCAAGTCATGTCCTCTTGTTTGAATCTTCCCTACTCTCAGTGGGAAAAGCTTATCCATGTCAACTCTGTCTATCCCTCTCATCATTTTAAAGACCTCTATCAAGTCCCCTCTTAACCTTCTGCGCTCCAGATGTAGATGGGATATGACTCCAATTTTTAATTAACCCCTATGCTCGTGTATTCATATATTTCCAATAAATTATGGTATCTACACCGGATGATAGTCTACCTTGCAATATAGGAAAACATTCTCATATTTACAATTAAGGGCCAATTGTATTTGGGTTTTTAATAAAAAACTAATTTTACCCGAGTTTAAATTGAAACTTGGGCCAGGCGCTGGGAAACCCTGGGACGCCACTGCTGAAGAGAACATCTGAGCTTTATCTTTCATTCAGAGGTTCGCGGGCGGGCTGGGGTGGCTGTAGGACTCTGAAAACTTTGTTTCCCAGGGCTGGGGTGAGTGTGAAACAGGTGGTTTCGGGGCAGATCTCCCCTATCAGCAATGTTTTGAGTCGCTAATTTTTATACAGTTTAAGTCGCAACGGTGGGACAGCTGCTCTGACAGACATACTGGGTGAGTAGAGAGACACACACTGCTATCCCTCTGCTCTACGGACCTTGCTGTCGGGGGAAAAATAAAGTTAATGTTCAATTTACCTAATCTTTTTGTTAGAGGTTAACCAACGTTTTGATGAGAGATAATTTAAGGGAATAAAACAATCTTACTAGACACAAAGGCTGGAGTAACTCAGCCAAGCCGGCAGCATCTCTGGAGAGAAGTGTCAATACGTTTTTTCAGTCTGAAGAAGGGACTCGACCAGAAACGTCACCCATTCCTTCTCTCCAGAAATGCTGCATGTCCCACTGAGTTACTCCAGCATTTTGTGTCTATCTTCAGTGTAAACCAGCATCTGCAGTTCCTCCTGACACAAAACAGCCTATGCATTTCAATGATTGATGCCAGACCTTGAACAAATGCAGTTCAAATGGACTTTTGAATGCAATTTTGTAAGGATTGTTTCTTGAAACAATCTGCTCTAAAAGTTTGAAGAAAGGAATTGCAGATACTAGTTTAAACCAAAGATAGACACAAAATGACAGACTAACTCAGCTGGTCAGGCAGCATATCTGGAGAAAAGTAATAGGTGATGTTTTGGGTCGAGATAGTTCTTCAGGCTGGGTCTTTTTATAGTGAAAGAAAAACTGCATGACAACATTTTTACCATGTGATGATTTTTCCACACGTCGGTAGACGTTGTTGGCTCACGAGTAACCCGGGAGAGGAACTTGGTACATCGCAGAAATGAGAAGTAAACGGCAAACTTAGACATACACGTGGGAACTTGTTTAACCTCATAATAATAATAATAATAATATCTTTTATTGTCATTGCACGTCAGTGCAACGAGATTTAGTATGCAGCTCCAACCGATGAAAAAGAAAAGTAAAATAAATAAATAAGCTGTGTGTCGTGACCATCCGAGGGAGACAGTCCAGGGGGGGATGGGGGGCACTCAGCAGGGCCGGTACAGAGCCGCTATAGCTCTTGGAATAAAGCTGTTTCTGAGTCTGGAGGTTCGGGCGTAGAAGGCCTTGTAACGTCTGCCGGAGGGAAGTAGCTCGAACAGTCCGTTACAAGGGTGTGAGGAGTCTTTATGGATGCTGACGGCCTTCCTGAGGCACCGTGTGTGGTAGATGCCCTCCAAGGCTGGTAGCTCTGTCCCAATGATCCTCTGCGCTCTGTGGATGACGCGCTGAAGAGCTCTCCTCTCCGCCTCCGTGCAGCTGAGATACCACACAGAGATGCCATACGTTAATATGCTCTCTGTGGTGCAGCGGTAGAACGTTGTCAGCAGCTGTTGGGGCAGACCAGTCTTTTTTAATGTCCTCAGGAAGAACAGTCGTTGCTGTGCCTTCTTGACCAGCGCAGCGGTGTTGGTGGACCATGTGAGGTCCTCTGAAATGTGAGTGCCCAGAAACTTAAAGCTGGACACTCTCTCCACACTTTCCCCGTAAATGGAGATTGGGGCGTATTCTCCATTATGGGACCTCCTGGAGTCAATAATCAGCTCCTTGGTCTTGGAGGTGTTTAGTGACAAGTTGTTACGTGTGCACCAGTCCGCCAGGTTCTGCACCTCCGCCCTGTATTTGTTTCATCACCGTTGGTGATCAGCCCAATCACTGTTGTGTCGTCTGCAAACTTCACGATGGTGTTGGTGTCGAATGCAGGAACACAGTCGTGAGTGAAGAGGGAGTAGAGCATGGGGCTTAGTACACAACCCTGTGGTGTGCCGGTGCTCAGGGTGATAGTGGAGGACAGGTGCGGGCCCAGTCTCACTGCCTGCGGTCGCTCCGTGAGAAAGTTCAGGATCCAAGCGCATATCGGCGAGCTGAGGCCTAGCTGGTGGAGTTTGGTGGTGAGCTTGGTGGGGATGACCGTATTGAATGCAGAGCTATAGACTGCATATAGTGAACATAAACTTGGAACTTGGAATCTCGTTGACAACAGTTTGATTTTTTCTTTCACTCGGGATCACTCGTGGGTGGACTCGTACCGTGAGAGAGGGCCATTGTTGCTGCTCCTGTTATGGATTCACATAGCGGATTGTCCAGACCTTTTTATTAATTTTATCAGATGGATCCACTGAGTTCAGTCTGGGTTGTATAACTCGAGCTCTTTTGTAGCAAAAGCTAAAAAACAAAACAAAAAAATGGTCTTTTGCTCCTATTGTTGTTCTCAAACAATTGCCTTAATTCTGTTTCTTTTCTTCTCCTGACAGTCTGAATCTGGGAGTGAACGGGGCTGATGTCCTCCCACAGGGCTGAAGGCTGCCAGGAGCATCCTGCACTGGGTACTCTGGTCCATTGCTTCCTCCCACTTGCCCAGGCTAATTGTGCAGGCTTCATGTGCTCCAGCTGTAGTCGGCTAACTTCGAAATCCAAGCACCCTCCAACCTGGCAAGTTCCACAGTTGACAGCACCAACAAAGTCAGCATCAAGGATTCCCTTCCTTCCTTCCCTCCCTCCCTCCCTCCCTCCCTCCCTCCCTCCTTTCCTCCCTCCCTCCCTCCCTCCCTCCCTCCCTCCCTCCCTCCCTCCCCTCCCCCCTCCCCCCCCTTCCCCCCCTTCCCCCCTTCCCCCCCCCTTCCCCCCCCCCTTCCCCCCCCCCCTTCCCCCCCCCCTTCCCCCCCCCCTTCCCCCCCCCTTCCCCCCCCCTTCCCCCCCCTTCCCCCCCCCCCTTCCCCCCCCCCCTTCCCCCCCCCTGCCCCGCCCTTCCCTTCCCCGCCCTTCCCGTTCCCCCTGCCCTTCCCTTCCCTTCCCGCACAACCCAATTCCTACCTCAGTGACAGTACACTGCAGGCAACCTCTTGCACTTCCATGGACTTGGCACTAATGTCTTGTTTTATCTTTCACTGTTTTGTATAATATATGTTCAGTGTGTTGTAATATTCTATGTGCCTGCAATGCTGCTGCAAGCATGGTTTTAATTGTGCCTGTACTCCACCATACCTGGCTTAACTTGACTTGACTTTTGTACCAATGGAACTGGGCTCTGTGTATTCGCAAAATCCTCCTTTATGTACAGAGACATAAGAGACTGCAGCTGCAGAAAACTGGAGTAACAAGTTAGCTGCTGGAGGAACACAGCATGTCGGGCAGCATCTTTAGATTTTAGACTTTAAACTTTAGAGATACAGCACGGAAACAGGCCCTTTGGCCCACCAAGCCTGTGCCGACCAGTGATCACCTCGTACATTAGCCCGACCCTACACACGAGGGACAATTTACAATTTTACCGAAGCCAATTAACCTACAAACCTGTACATCTTTGGAGTTTGTGAGGAAATCGGAGCACCCGGAGAAACCCACATAGTCACAGGGATAACGTACAAACTCCGTACAGACAGCACCCGTAGTCAGGATCAGACCTGGGTCTCTGCCGCTGTAAGGCAACAGCTCTACCGTTGCACCACTGTGCCGCCCAACAGTGGAAGCAAAGGAATGGTCAATGTTTCAGGTCAACAGTCCTCTGTTTAAACTGGCTAAAACTGAATCAGCTCCTGCTGACTGTAATTTCCTGATGAGCAGTTTTGGCTAGCCATATAATAAACTATATACTGTAACTCCCACAGTGGGAAGTTGTTTTATCACTGACTAACAATGCAAAGGAAACTACAATTTAATGTCAAAAAATGTTAAATGCAAAATCCTAACAGCTAAAGTTAAACAAAGTTTAAAAAGAGATGAACCATAAAGCCCTCAATACTGTAATGCAAGGTTGTGTGATAAGGCTTTACAGCCCCGGGTTCGCCAGATCTCAGCTAGTGGATATGATATATATGTCCAAGAATATATCAATAGAGCCAGCAACTATGCATCCTGTTGGCAGATGTCACCGCATGCCCTCCCCCTCATCCAAACCCCACCGCCACACCCCAGCCCCAGCAGACCACATGTCCTGCTTCGACAGAGGCAGAATGCACAGTGGCAAACATGGTGAGAGCAGGGCGGCACGGTGGCGCAGCGGTAGAGTTGCTGCCTTACAGAGCCGGAGACCCGGGTTCGATCCTGACTACTGGTGCTGTCTGTACGGAGTTTGTACGTTCTCCCTGTGTCCACATGGGGTTTCTCCGGGAGCTCAGGTTTCCTCCCACTCTCCAAATACAAGGTTAATTGTCTTTGGTAAAATTGTAAATTGTCCCTAGTGTGTGGGATAATGTTAGTGTATGGGGATCGCTGGTCAGAGCAGACCAGGTGGGTCAAAGGGCCCATTTCCATGTTGTATCTTTAAACTAAACTCAGCATTGTAAACCCATGCTGCCAGTTCTAGGTTTATTAACTTCAATAGCCAGGCATCTAAGTGGTTTCTGATAACATGATTTTCTACGCTCAAATACTACAGAACAAATCTGTCACTTGATCTGATCACATAACAACACCAATAGTGTCATTAACGGGGTAAAAAAAATCAAACTGCAATTGCTGGGATTCTGAAATTGAAACTGAAAATCTGGACACCCTCATCAGGTCAACATCCGCATAGAATGTAGAACATAGGAAAGTACAGCACAGGTACATGGCCCTTCGGCCCGCAATCCCTGCTGACCATGATGCCAAATTAAACCAACCTCTGCTGCCTACACTTAATCCATTATCATAATTCCTTGTTCATGTCCCTGTCCAAGTATCTCTTAAATCTCACCATCATGGCTGCCTCACCAACCCCCCCACCCCCCAACCCCCTCCCCTCCCTTCCCTCCACTCCACCCAGCCAGTATGTTCAAGGTGCCCACCATTCTCTGCAGATACCATTGGTCACAGACCTCCAGTCAGAGTAACATCACTCCACCACTATCCTCTGGTGTGGGAGGCACAGTGCTGCAGCGACAGAGTTGCTGCCTTACAGCACCAGGGATTACTGATTATGACCCCGACTATGGGTGCTGTCTGTACGGAGTTTGTACATTCTCCCTGTGATCTGCGTGGGTTTTCTCCGGATCATAAGGTCATAAGGAATAGGAGTAGAATTAGGCCATTCGGCCTATCAAGTCTACTCCGCCATTCAATCGTCTACCTCTCCCTCCTAACCCCATTCTCCTGCCTTCTCCCCATAGCCTCTGAGACCTGTACTAACCTGTTGACTCATAACATGAGTGACACTGATCTACATCCTCCCTCGTAAAGAATTAAATGTCAGTACAAAACCATTGACTAAATAAGGCATGTATAGCAGTTCATAATTAGCTGGAGGAAAGTCAAACATAGCCCGGGTACTTCACGATGGGCTTGCAAACACGACCAGCACATGTGCCATAAAGACCATCTCCGTTTTTCCCCACCTAGGGCTGGTGGCTTCACAGGTGACGGAGACTGAACCAGCATTCCCGGTGATGAAACAGGGGACTGTGGCACAGGCGGAGGGGGCGTCGCCACTGGCAAAGCAGCCGCTCCAGAAGTGGTTGTTGTGCTGGTGTAGGCGGATCAATGCCGCTGGGCACGGACGGAAGTACACTTGTACGGTCTGGATAATACAGAGGTGGAGCTGGCTCATTCACAGGCAGGATAGTTGTCTGTTACGCCTGTAGGTGCCGCCATCAGCACTGACCAGATATGAGTGTGGCTCAGAAGCAGTTCCAGAAATAACACCGATACGGTCAAGGCCTTTGTCAGTTTGCAAACGAACCACCTGCCCCTTGGTTAATGGTGGAAGCGGCCTACTTGTTCTGTCATACCACTGTTTTTGAATGTCATGCTTTTGTTGTAACCTGGACTGGACTTCCGATGGTGGAACCACCTGTGGGATCAATGCCTGATCTGCCACAGGCACCATGGCTCGGGTCTGCCTCGACAATAAACGTTGAGCAGGTGAACCTAAAATGGGGTCGCAGGAGATGTTGCGTGTTGAGTAGATCCAGGAACACGTCAGAATTAGCTCTGTAGGAATGTTCCATGAGCTGTTTGGCACTCTTGACAGCCCGCTCAGCTAGCCCATTCGAATGTGGATATTCAGGGCTGCTGATGATGTGGCAAAAACCGCAGGGTGCAGCAAATTCCTTGAAGTGTTGGCTGGTAAATTGACTGCTGTTATCAGATAACAGTATGCCCGGAGCTCCGTGTACTGCGAAATGGCGAGCAAGCTTCGAAACTACCCCGCGAGAAGTGGGGCTCCTAATAAAATCAATGCCAAACCATCCTGAATACGAATCGACAAGTACCAGGTAATGCTTGTGTGCCATTCAAATATGTCAGTTGCCACTGTAGACCATGGGAGGGCAGGAGCTGGATGTGAAAGAAGTCGTCGTTTTTGTTGATGAGGTGCCCAGCTGTTACACACTGCACAGGACGCCACATTCTCGGTGATGTATTCGGCCATTCTAGGCCAGTAGAACATGTTTCTTGCCCGTAGGACGGTGGCTTCAGCGCCTGGGTGCCCTGCGTGGACAGCGTTAAAATACTTGCTGTGCAGCGAAGCAGGGACCACAGTCTTATGTCATTTTACAATAATGCCATCCTGCAGCACTAGCTCATCGCGGATGGCAAAGAAAGGCCGAACAGGCAGCGGAACGCTCTAGTGCTTGTCTGGCCTTCATGACGGAGGCGAGCGACCATAGAGTATTGTCAGCAGCAGTGTGGGCAACCAAGTCCTCCACACTGGACGAGGGAATAAAAAACACAGTCATTACGATAAAGTCATCATCCGGCGAGGACGGACCCTCGCAGGGGCACGCGAGTGAATGTCAACCAGGTGCATATCCTTACCACGTTTGTAGATCAGAACAATGTCATATTTTTGAAGCTGCAGCAACATCCGCTGTAGGCCCCCTGGAGAGGCATAAATCGGTTTGTTAAAGACACTGATCAGAGGTTGATGGTCAGTTTCAATCGTTATCGTATGTCTGAAGATAAAGTCGTTAAATTTCTTACAGGCAAAAACAACAGCCAGCAGCTCTTTCTCAATTTGGGCATATCGTTGTTCTGTGTCAGTCATAGTGCGCAAGGCTTAGGCAACAGGCTTATTGCCGCTACCGTCATTTTGAAGACATGCTGCACCCAGTCCGTGTTGTGAAGCGTCACAAGTCAGTGTGACGGGTCGTTTAGGATCAAAGTAAACAAGAGTAGGAGCATCTGCTGCTTAAGAGTGTCGAACGCCCTCTGCTGTTGCTCATGCCAGGTCCAAGCAGTGTATTTGTGTGTAAGCTGGTGCAACGGGACTGATATTTCACTAAAGTCTGGAATAAATTTGCTCAAGTAGTTAACCATGCCAAGGAATCTCTGCAGACCGAGCATGTCTGTGGGTGCTGGGAGCTCGTTGATGGCACTGGTTTTCGCTGGATCCGTTTTTAGGCCATCCTTAGTGAACACATGGCCTATGTATTTCACCTCACTGACCCTGAATTTGCATTTTTGAGGGTTTAGCTTGATGTTAATGGCCTTGGCGCGATCCAGGACCTTTGTCAGATTAGCATCGTGTTCTTCGACAGTTCGTCCAGCAACGAGGATGTCATCCACTACAATGGAGCATGGGTAACCTGCAAACAACTGCTCCATAGCTTCACTAGCAGAGCTTATGCCAAAAGGCATGTGAAGAAATCTGTAACGCCCGAACTGTGTGCTGAAGGTGGTTAACTTGGAGGAGTTGTGTTCCAGCAAAATCTGCCAGAATGAACTCTTGGCATCTAGAACAGTGAATACAGTTGCCTCAGCCATCTGCGCTGCAATCTCGTCCACAGTGCGCATGGGATAGTGAGGTTGTTTAATGGCTGTGTTTATGTCCTTAGGATTGATACAAATCCGTATTTCATCCTTATTCTTCTTCATTGCCACAACCATGGTGGAGACCCAATCCGAGGGGTCAGCGACGGGAGCAATCACACCTAGAGACACCATTCTGTTGAGTTCACTTTGAACACGGTCCCACATAGCATGGGGGAATCTTGTGAGCTGGACGGACAACTGGAATTACCTCAGGGTTAATGATAATTGTGTACTTAACAGGCAACCTACCCAGCTTGTCGTCAAACAATGTATTGTATTGTGTCAGGATTTGTTGGCTAAAGTCACAGGTTGGAGTCAGATGACAAACAGAAGGGCTGAAAGAGACAAGTCCCAGGTGTTGACATGCGTTGGCATCCAGTAGAGACGGCACATCCTCACGAACAACATAGAAACTCAGGTTGTGGACAGCAGCGTAGCTCGACTTGACCGCTAGGGTGTACTTGACTTCCTGCAAATGGGAGAAGGGAGGCAGCCGTAGGAGTGACAGTCTCCGTTTTTCGTAACTTTTTCAACACAGCGAGACAGATCACGTTACATCGGGCCCTTGTGTCAACTTTCAGATAAAAGTTCTTGCCGTTAACAAGCAAAGCGATCTTGGGGTCTAGTTGTTTTTGCTTTAAATCAGACAAGGAATGCACATCAAAGTCAAAACCTTCGCTATCAGCCTGCAAATCTGTGGGAGCTGGTTGAGAGCATTCTGAGAGCAGGTTCTCAATGCCAAGTGAATTTACAGATTGCCTTGTTTGAAATCTGTTGCTACACGAACGACAGCATCTGAAGAAGTGATTCCGTTTGTTACAAAATCAACATAATTTTCCATACGCAGGGCAATGGTCACGAGCAGCGGCATGCGAACCCCCACAGTTAAGACAATTGTCTATTAGTCTCATGATAGAGTTGTCGGGCACTTGAGATGAACGGCGAGAGATTTGATAAGACATGCGGCAACATTAATTTCAGCAGAGTGCCCCAAAACATTTGTATGAGCGTCAGCCATTTCAGCAATGTGACAGCAGTTTTCAGCAGTCTCTAGAGTAAGCTCAGCATCCCGCAGTAACTTGCCGTGTAATTTATCATTGCGGACACCATAGACCAAACGGTCACGGACTAGGCTGTCATATATATCCCTGAAATCGTATCGTTTAGCAATGTGCTTCAAGGCACTGACATACATCTCCACAGGTTCTCCCTGTCTCTGGCTTCGGGAAAAGAACAAATGCCTCTCCATGACCAAGTTAGTATGTAATCACATAACTGTCGGAATTTGCGTAGTAGGCAGTCAGGGTCTCGGATAGATTCAGCAGGAGCAATCTGGACACCAGCCGGGTCAAATCTAGCGGGTTCATAATGAAATCTTCTGGCATGTCGAGCTGCTTCTGTGCCTGCCAGCTTAAGAAGAATTGACACTCGAACACTGGGAACAACAGTAGGGTGAGCTGCTTCAATGTAAATTGAGAAATCCTCTTCAAATACGCACCACCGTTCTGCGAGGTCCTCGTCAAACACCAGGATCTCTGATTTTCTGAAAGCAGAAGCCATAGCAATATATACCGGAGAAAACAACAAACTAACATATATGCAATATAATTAAGCATGGAGTGAGTCCGTACACTCTGACACCATAGAAACATAGAAAATAGGTGCAGGAGTAGGCCATTCGGCCCTTCGAGCCTGCACCGCCATTCAATATGATCATGGCTGATCATCCAACTCAGTATCCTGTACCTGCCTTCTCTCCATACCCCCTGATCCCTTTAGCCACAAGGGCCACATCTAACTCCCTCTTAAATATGGCCAATGAACTGGCCTCAACTACCTTCTGCGGGAGAGAATTCCAGAGATTCACCACTCTGTGTGAAAAAAGTTTTCCTCATCTCGGTCCTAAAAGATTTCCCCCTTATCCTTAAACTGTGACCCCTTGTCCTGGACTTCCCCAACATCGGGAACAATCTTCCTGCATCTAGCCTGTCCAACCCCTTAAGAATTTTGTACGTTTCTATAAGATCCCCCCTCAATCTTCTAAATTCTAGCGAGTACAAGCCGAGTCTATCCAGTCTTTCTTCATATGAAAGTCCTGACATCCCAGGAATCAGGACATCCCAGGCACCACGTTGAGCTTCTGCTGCAAGAGTAACTTAAGTCACGCACAGTGATTAAGATCCACAGACTTTATTAACGTTACTGCATAGGTATCTACATGTTAGCACGTAACTCCAAAATGAGAAAGGGCAGAGAAGCTTTCTGTTAAACTTGTGGGCGTAACTACAAAGTATGACTCATAACATGAGTCACTGATCTACAATTGGCTTTGTATAAATGTAAATTGCCCCTCATGTGTAGGATAGTGTTTATGTGTGGGGATCGCTGGTCCATGTGGACTCGGTGGGCCGAAGGGCCTCTTTCCACGATGTATCTCTTAGCCTAACTAAACTAAACTCTGTCTTCTATGACAAAGTCAACTTTGATTTTATATAATGAAAACAAAACATTGCTTCGGGTCAAAGACTCTTAACATTTCAGTCAAAAATGCCTTAATCAAAAATGACGAACTCTGATTCTCTCTACACAGATGCTGCCTGACCTGCTGGGTGTTTCCAGTATGTTTTAGTTACAATAATATTGATTGTAAAATCTAACAGTTTCAGTCACCCATGACTATCGTTTTAGATCAAAGCAGTTGAAAGTCCCACTAATGACTGCTGTTGGATCTTGCATAACTAAATCTCGTTGCACTGACGTGCAATGACAATAAAAGATATATTATTATTATTATTATGACTGTTCGAGAGAGTTAGATTTAGCTCTTAGGGCTAAAGGAATCAAGGGTTATGGGGAAAATGCAGGAACTGGATGAACAGCCATGATAATATTGAATGACTTACTCCTGCACCTATTTTCTATGTTTCTATGTTTCGAATACTGAATGCCATGAAAGCAATGCTGGTGAACATACAACACTCATCCAGCTATGAGCCACTGTTAGTCACTGGCACAAAGACATTCAAACATGAACACAAAATCACTTTGCTCCACATTAATACAATGTTGTTTTACAAATTCAAGATTCAGGATTCAAGAGAGTTTATTGTCATGTGTCCCTGATAGGACAATGAAATTCTTGCTTTGCTTCAGCACAAAAGCACATAGTAGGCATGAGATTCACGTCCTGTCCACTCTTATATCCACTAGGTATAATCTGTCTGAAGGGGTACAAAATTTAGTTCAGTTCAGTTTAGTTTAATGTCACGTGTACCGAGGTACAGTGAACAGCTTTTGTTGCGTGCTGACCAGTCAGCAGAAAGACAATACATGATTACAATCGAGCAATTTACAATGTATAGATACATGATAATGGAATAACGCTTAGTGCAAGGTAAAGCCAGCAAAGTCCAATCAAGGGTGGTCCAAGGGTGACCAAAGAGGTCGGTAGTAGTTCAGGACTGCTCTCTAGTTGCGGTAGGATGATTCAGTTGCCTGATAACAGCTGGGAAGAATCTGTTGCTGAATCTGGTGGTGTTCGTTTTCACACTTCTATACCTTTTGCCTGATGGGAGAGGGGAGAAGGAGGAATGGCCAGGGAGCGGCTCGTCCTTGACTATGCTGCTGGCTTTGCCGAGGCAGCGGGAGGTATAAATGGAGTCAATACAAGGGAGGTTTGTTTGCACGATGGTCAATATACAGTGTACATTGTGTCCAGAGAGGTTCATTAAGAAGATGAGAGTCACTGAGTGATGTTCATCTTGAAGGACTTACTATTAAATAAAAATAATCTTAGATTACATTTCCATTAGCTCAAACCTGTCGATTGCAATTGAAAAGACTTCTCTGGGAAAGAGCCAGTGACTGACTAATCTAATGCACTTCAATAAACACAGGGGATTCTCCTCTGGCATGGACAGTAACTTTCCATCTGACCCAGAAAACTGTAAGAAAAAGTCCCTCACTGTTTGTTGGGGAAAGTCAGCAGGTTGCAGAGGTAAATGGAAAATAAATTAGTAAATGAAGGAAAGAGAATTACATCCTGTACCATGTGTCAGGCAGTGAGAGTGCTTGGTAGCCATGCCAAAATTCCTAAAAGCTGCTAATAGAGAAAAGAGAATGCGTTCCAAGAACTTTGAGGAGACCATTCAGATTCAGGCTCAAATGCTTATTGTCATACACATCAAGGTTCCTTGTTCGCATGAAAACTGCATACATTGTATGGGGATGTTGGCAGGACTCAAGAGCCTTAGCTATAGAGAGAGTTTGAGCACGCTAGGACTCTATTCCTTGGAGTGCAGGAGGATGAGAGGTGATCATTTAGAGGTGTACAAAATCATGAGAGAAATAAGTCGGGTAGACACACATAGTATCTTGCCACGAGTAGGGGAATCAAGAACCAGAAGAAATAGGTTTAAGGTGAGGGGGGGGAGGGAGTGAAGATTTAAGGGCAAATCAAATCTGAGGGCTAATCTTTTCATGCAAAGTGTGGTGGGTGTATGGAACGAGCTGCCAGAGGAGGTAGTTGTGGTCGGTACTATCACAACATTTAAGAAACATTTAGACAGTTACGTGGATAGGACAGGTTTCGAGGGATATGGGCCAAATGCAGGTAGGTAGGACTAGGGCAGATGGGACATGTTGGCCGGAGTGGGCAAGTTGGGCCGAAGTGCCTGTTTTCATGCTATGACACTATATAGTAAAGACAAATACAATGATAAATCTGGCAAGTGCAGAATTGTGCCAGATTAGTGTATTGATCCACTTTCTCATCCAATCTCTACATTCTGGGGGGCAATTTTCTGAGGCCAATTAACCTGAAATCCTGCATGTCTTTGGGATGTGGAAAGAAACCAGATGAACCCAGAGGAATCACATGTGGTCACATGGAGAACGTGCAAACTTCATGCAGACAGCGCCCGAGGTCAGGATTGAGGTGGGACTCTAGCGTTGTGCAGCAGTTTCTCTGCCAGCAGTGCCTTAAGTCTGGGCATTGAATCTCCTCCATATTCTCCCAGATGGGAGAAGAGAGAAAAGGGAAAGGCATCCTTGATGATATTTCCAGCCTTCCGACTACAATTCATTATAAAGATGGATTGAATGGAAGGAAGTGACGAACCTGTGATGGACTGGGCTGTGATCATCACTCTCTGCACGTTCAGGTGGTCAAGTGGTCAAGACCAGAGCAGCTGCCAAACAAGACAGAGATGGATCCCGTCAGAAAGCTTTCCACATACGTATCTGTAGAAGTTTGAGAGAATCCTCGTGGACATGCTAAATCCTCTTAGACACCTGGTCAAGCAAATATGCTGACATGCCTTTGTGATCTCTGCAGCAGTGTAAAGGACCAGTTGCGTTGCAGGTGATAAGAACCCCTAGGAACTTGATGGTGTTGATCATCTCTGCAGCAATTCAGATGATGTGGGCAGGGTTGTGTTCACCCCTTCATTTCCTTAAGTGAACAACTATGTCCTGATGACATTAAGGGTTACAGTAGGTTGTTGTCCTGACACCTATGAGGCAAGGCTCTTAATTCCTGAACACAAGCCAAGAAAAGTCCACCAAGATCCTCCGATATTTAAAACACATGTATCATAGGGCATTCAGATTCATTTCTGGCTAGGGGAATTGGTAATAAGGCATCACCAATTTTAAAACTGACACATAATGTTATCGATGCTGAGTAGATGAGATTACTTTACAAAGAAGTTTATTCAGCATAGAAGCCGTTCCATTCCCTGTGGAGGTTCTGTGGTGTCAATGTAGCTGTGGTTGGTTGAAAATCTTTAAATGCCTAAAAATGCACATTTAACTTTAATTTATAATTATCACGTGTACCAAGGTACAGTGAAAAGCTTTTGTTGCATGTTGTCCAGTCAAACAAAAGACGACACATGATTACAATCAGCTGTCCACTGTGTACAGATAAAGGATAAAGAGTACAATTGTTAGTGCAAGATAAAGTCCGATAAAGACTGTTAAAAAATGGTTCGAAATAGATGGAATGTCAGGACTGCTCTCTAGCTGGTGAGAGGATGGTTCAGTTGCCTGATAACAGCTGGGAAGAAACTGTCCCTAAATCTCAACGAATTGATTTTTCACACTTCTGTACCACTTGCCTGGTGGGAGAGTGGAGAAGAGAGAGTGATCAGGATGCAGCTGGTCCTAGATTTTGCTGGTGGTCTTGCCAAGACTGCATGAAGAGTATTTAAGAAGGAACTGCAGATGCTGGAAAATCGAAGGTAGACAAAAATGCTGGAGAAACTCAGCGGGTGCAGCAGCATCTATGGAGCGAAGGAGATGCTTCGCTCCATAGATGCTGCTGCACCCGCTGAGTTTCTCCAGCATTTTAGTGTACGTGCATGAAGAGTAGATGGAATCCATGGAAGGGAGGTTGGTTTGCATGATCGCCGCGACAGATGGTTCGACTGCCCCGACCGCGGGAGAATAAAGAGGAAGAAGATGGGGAATGTGGGGAATCCGCTGTGGTGGATGTTTATGTTAACTTTTATGTAGTTGTGTGTCTTGTTGCTTTTTTTTCGTATGGCTGTATGGTAATTCACTTATCACTGTACCTTAATTGGTACATGTGACAATAAAATACCTTTGAAACCTATTTTCCTGCTTGATCCTTGTATCTATGGATTTCCTTGACTCAGGTTTACGTCCATCGAATAACCGCCCCACAGCTCCTTGGGTGGAGCATCCCAAAATTTCACAACACTCTGGGAGAACAATTCCTCCCAAGAATAAAGTGATGGGCCCCTTATCCTATGATTATGTTCTCCAGCTCTAGACCCACCCTTCATCTCACTCACTCTATGAGCCCCCTCAAAATCTCACACATTTCACTCAGATTACCTCTGATTTTAAAATCGGGGCAGTAGAACCATTCAGCAGCAAATCACCTTCCAAACCCGGCATCATCCAAATCCTGAACAATTCTAACTTCCACCAGTATAATAATTTACATAACGTTTATGCGATGACAAGGCAATCCGGTCCTGCAATAAAGTACACCACCAATCATGGCTTACGTTAAAATCCATCATTATTCATTGCAATGTGCCACTTTTTAGAGCATCAGGTAAACCTTTGGGCAGATTAGTGCACTAATTTTAGGTGATCTAAGGTACATTAGTTCTAACAAAATAGACCTATTAAAAAAACCTTGGTAATGTTAGAGGAGCATTCCAGTTATCCTGTGAAAATGATAAACCAAATGGAACAAATCATTCATATGCAAATAGGTTTTGAAGATCAATAGGTAATATATTGGACTGTTTGGAATGGCACCAAATAGTGGTAATAATATTCACAGAAACTTGAAGATGTTTGGGTAATTCCGTTGCCAATCAAGACCAACTCTTCAGTGTCTTTGGAGCAAACAGGAAAAATGCTGGAAGCACTCAGCAGTTCGGTGGAGAGAGAAACAGAGTTAGTGTTTCAGGTTAAAGACCCTTCTGAAAAAGTGTTAGTATTAAAAAGAAGCGGTAAGAAAAAAAGCAGAAATGAAGTGTTACACAAACCGGTACATTAATGGTGCCGAAGTAGAGTTGATTGAAAGCTTCTCGTTCTTAAAAGTAAATATTACCAGCAATTTGTGCTGGACCCCCCCACATTGAAACAATGGCCAAGAATGCACATCAACGCCTCTATTTCCTTAGAAGGTTTAGGAAGTTCAGCATATCCCCAACAACTCTTGCCAGCCTCTACAGATGCGCCGTAGAAAACGTTTTATCAGGATGCATCACAGCATGGTTTGGGAACAGCTCCATCCAAGACCATGAAGAATTGCAGACAATTGTGGACACAGCCCAGGCCATCACACAAACCAACCTCCCTTCTATTGATTCCATCTACACTTCACACTGCCTTGGCATGGCCACCAGCATAATCAAGGACAAGTCTCACCCTGGTCACTCCCTCTAACTTTTATCTCCTGTTCTGTATTATGTTTACATATTCTGTTGTGTTACAGCAAGCAAGAATGTCATTGTCCTATCTGGGACACATGACAATAAAACTCTCTTGACTCTTGACTCTCCCCTCAGGCAAGAGGTAGAGAAGTGTGAAAATGCATAACCTCCAGATTCAGAGACGGTTTCTTCCCAGTGATCATCAGGCAACTGAACCATCCTGCCAATAACCAGAGTGCAGTCCTGAGCTACTACCCACTTCATTGAAGACCCTCAGACTGCCTTTAACTGGACTTTACCTTGCACTAAACATTACTCCTTTTATCATGTACCCATACACATTATACTGCTCAATTGTAATCATGTATAGTTTCTGTTGACTGGTTAGCATGCAACAAAAAAAGAACTTGACACTGTACCTCGGTACACGTGACAATAAACTAAACTAAACTAAATGAGAAACTGACATCTCTATTCCCTTTCTTGATCTCTCTGTCTTCATCACAGTTGACAAACTGTCAACTGATGTCTATTATAAATCCACCACCTCCTGCAGTTTTCTGGACTGCACCTCCTCCCATCCCGCCTCTTGTGAATACACTGTCTCTTGTGTCTCCATGCCTAAGTCTGGCCTGCCTTCTCCTTATTATGTTCACTGGGTTTTAAACTAGAGCCCAAAGGGCTTGATGCCTGCAACAAAAAATCACTCATTTTCACTTTCTGCAAGGGCCATAGAAAACTGTTTGCAAACCAGAAACCATTCCTATCATTATGGTGGAATGCACATTAAGATGGAGATCATATTGAGGCTGACTGTGTGAATAGTTTAAAACTATATTGAAAATTCAATTGTATTACAATGTGGAAGTGCTCCAATATGCTAATGCCCAAGTAAGCTAATTAATCAGAGTACTTAAGTACTCAAACCCACCCCTAATTATGATCTAATTAAGCACATTTAAAATAAATTGTGCTTTTCATAAATGTCCCTTGGAAGTGGTTTGGATTGTAAATCTGGCCCTTTCAGCAAAACACATGGTGCTCCCCTGCTAAGGAAATGGTGAAGAGTTTTTGGGTTCATTTTTTTAGATTTGCATATTTCTGGCAAAGCCAAAATTCATTGATCATCCTAATTGCCTCTGCATAGCTGATGAGACACCTTGTTGAACCATTGCAGTTCTTCTAGTGAAAGTATGTCCACAATGCTGTTGAATGGGGAATCTCATTGTTTAAACCCGATGACAATGAAGAAGCAGCTCCATTTCACCAACTCAGGACTGTGTGTAGTCTGAGAGTAAAGGGCCTGTCCCACCAGCGTGCGATTGCATGCATCTAGCACGACCAAACGTGGTCGCTTGAGGCGTACGGCCTCGCGGGGCCGGTCCCACTTCCAACTGCGGAGCCGTCTGGAGTTGTGCGGGTCTGGTCCCGACATCATACTCACCAATCAGCTGGGCAGGAGGCGGGACGATTGAATTTGAACGTCGCACGGTGTCGGGCGGTGACGTCATCGCGCAACGCCACGCACTAGGCTACGCCGTCAAGACGCTGCGTACGCCGTCAAGACGCTGCCTGCGGTGTCGAGACGCTTGATTTGATTTTGATTTGATTTGTTTCCTTTATTGTCATTCAGACCTTTCGGTCTGAACGAAATTACGTTGCCTGCAGTCATACACAGTAACAACAAATAACAAAACATACAATAAACACAAATTAACATCCACCACAGTGAGTTCACCTCCTCACTGTGATGGAGGCAAAAGTCTTAGTCTCTGTCTCTTAGAAATATAGAAACATAGAAACATAGAAATTAGGTGCAGGAGGAGGCCATTCGGCCCTTCGAGCCTGCACCGCCATTCAATATGATCATGGCTGATCATCCAACTCAGTATCCTGTACCTGCCTTCTCTCCATACCCTCTGATCCCCTTAGCCACAAGGGCCACATCTAACTCCCTCTTAAATATAGCCAATGAACTGGCCTCGACTACCCTCTGTGGCAGTGAGTTCCAGAGATTCACCACTCTCTGTGTGAAAAAAGTTCTTCTCATCTCGGTTTTAAAGGATTTCCCCCTTATCCTTAAGCTGTGACCCCTTGTCCTGGACTTCCCCAACATTGGGAGCAATCTTCCTGCATCTAGCCTGTCCAACCCCTTAAGAATTTTATAAGTTTCTATAAGATCCCCTCTCAATCTCCTAAATTCTAGAGAGTATAAACCAAGTCTATCCAGTCTTTCTTCATAAGACAGTCCTGACATCCCAGGAATCAGTCTGGTGAACCTTCTCTGCACTCCCTCTATGGCAATAATGTCCTTCCTCAGATTTGGAGACCAAAACTGTACGCAATACTCCAGGTGTGGTCTCACCAAGACCCTGTATAACTGCAGTAGAACCTCCCAGCTCCTATACTCAAATCCTTTTGCTATGAAAGCTAACATACCATTCGCTTTCTTCACTGCCTGCTGCACCTGCATGCCCACTTTCAATGACTGGTGTACCATGACACCCAGGTCTCGCTGCATCTCCCCTTTTCCCTCCTTGTTCTCCCTCTGCGCTGAGGCGATCGATCCAGGCCGGAGATGCCGCTCTTCAGTCCAGTGGACCTCCGTGGTGATGTCGCGCTGCCGAAAGCCGGAACGCCGTCACCGCTCCGCTCCGAGTCGGCCCGCCACAGCCTCAGCACCGAGTCCCGCTGCATCAGCTCCGAGTCCAGCTGCATCAGCTCCGAGTCCCGCTGCATCAGCTCCAAGTCCCGCTGCATCAGCTCCGAGTCCCGCAGTCTCAGCTCCGGGCCGCTGCCGAAAGCTGGAAATCAGCGAGTCGGGCCACCGCTGCCTCGGCCCCGAAGACGGCCAGCCTCGCGTTGGTAAGTCCTGGCTGGCTCTGCCTTCGGAGCCTCGAGGTCGGTCGCAGGTTGGAGACCGCCAGCTCCGCCATTAGGCCTCAGCGCAGACGGAGGCAGAGAAGGGGGATACGACAAGAAAAAGTCGCATTCCCCCGAAGGAAGAGACAAAAAAACATGTTTAACCCCCCCCCCCCCACCCCCATAACACAACCCAACAAACTAAAACTTAGACAAAACAAGACAAAAAAAACAACAACAAAAAGTAAAGACAGACGGACTGCAGGCGAGCCGCAGCTGTTAACAGCGCCGCCACTTACGGAATGCTGCGTACGCCCGTCGAAGCACTGCGGTGCAGAGGTGCTCTCATCAACCTGCCATCCTCTACTTCCTGCTGGCAGATGGTGCAGGATTTTTTTTTGTTGGGGGGGATGATGGGGGAGTCTATCAAAGCGACTTTGTCAAGTAACTTCTAAGCATTTTGCATAATGCAGCCAGTGTGCACCTATGATGGAAAGAATGAATATTTTGAGTGGAGATATGGTCTCAATCAAGGTTGCTAATCTGGCTTGGATAGGAAAAAAATCAGTTTCAGTTTTGTTTATTTGCACATGTACCGAGGTACAGTGAAAAGCTTTTGTTGCATGCTATTCAGTCAGCAGAAAGACAATACATCATTACAATCAAGCCACTTGCAGTGTATGGATGCATGATATGGGAATAACATTTAGTGCAAGGTTAAGCCAGCAAAGTACGATCAAGGTTTGAGCTTCTTGAGATTATAAGTTATATGTAAGATTGCAACTGGGCAAGGTGTAAGTAAGTGAAGTGCCTGAACAAACTTCCAGAAATAGGTAGGCGCCTTCACTGTTACTAGCATCAAATTTCCTCGATTGCTTAACAACCTTCTGCATCTGAACTGGAGCACATCGTTGCCCCCAAAGCTTTCCAAATCACCCACACATCCTGGGCAATGACCTTCTGAGAAGACTACATCTCCAAACAGAGGTGCCGTACCCATAGTCTGATGAAGGGCCTTGACCTGAAACATCACCTATTCCTTCTCTCCAGAGATGCTGCCTGGCCCTTTGAGTTACTCCAGCATTTTGTGTCTATCTTCAATGCAAACCAGCATCTGCAGTTCCTTCTTGCACACGATGTTATACCCATTATGTTTCACACCTGGTGTCAATATTTCTGCACAAAGAATAATTATTTTGATATCCTGGACTTATTCATTGGAAGGGGTAGACCCTGCGCTAAGTTCCTTACTGATCACTAAGTTAACTCCAACCAACTCCCTTGACTCATATCCACTGTACCCTATCTCAAGGACATAGTCATGGTTCATAGATACAAAATTATTAATAAAGTGAGCATCTATTGTTTTTTGTGGGGCGAGATAAAGACATTCATATCAACTACTGCCTTAAAAGATGTTTCCTATCTTCTCTTCTGAATGATCTACAGTATTTTCAATCTTCTTCTTCTTGCGTATGGCATGCACAGCCTAAAGTTGTAGGACAACTTGTTCTATTTGATCTTTTGTTTGTGCACGCCGGGTTGATTGCATTAGTCGAAACAGGATGGACCACGTGAAGGTTGCAATCTCCCACCCCAGTATTATCAATTTTATACCTCTTTATCCTCTTCGCCTCCATCAGAGGGAATATTTCCATTTAACCTATAGGTTCTTTAAATTGTAAAACCTCACAACTTGTCGTGGTTTCTAATCCAGAAAATACAAACCTGATGGATGTACATGTACATTCAGACACGGCACTGCCGGACACAATGGCAGCTGATTCATAGGGTTCTCATGGGAGTTGGAAGTGAGGCCATTGTAAACTAAGAGCAATGGGTGTTCCCAGCTTTATTTTTACAGCTATATCCAGCTACAAACAGTTATAATGGGCATCCAGATAGTGGGGCAGCCATAGACTCAGTGAAGGTCTTATACCTTCGACAGAGAATATGAGAGGCCCAACAGTAAATTAAAAGGGACTAAAAATGGCAAATTTGTAGCTTTCAGGCAAAACTGCAAAACTTGTCGTTTTTCCCAATCCCAGTTTCCTTTGTGACAAGAAAATCAGTTATTATCTGGTGCCAGAAGAGCATAAATCAAGAGAAAATATGCCATTAAGCTGGAAGGAATGCAGAGAGAAGGATGTTACCAGGATTCAAGGACCTCAACTATAGGGGGATGTTGGGTGGGCTAGGACATTATTCCTTGAAGTGCAGTAGGCTGAGGGATGAATTTATAGAAATGTATAAAATCATGAGGAGACTATATAAAGTGTGTATAAAATCATGAGAGGAATAGATTGGATAGATGCACAGAATCTCTTGCCAGAGTAGGGGAATCAAGGACTTGTTCAAGGTGAAGGGGGAAAATGTAATAGGAATCTAAGGGGTAATTTTTTCACACAAAGGGTGGTGGGTGTTTGGAACAAGCTGCCAGAGTATGTAGATGAGGTTGGGACTATCCTGAGATTTAAGAAACAGTTAGACAGGTAGCATAGGTCAAGTTTGGAGGGGTATGGACAAAGTGCAAGCAGGTGGGACTAGTGTAGTTGGACCATGTGTGCCACTGTGGGCAAGTTGGGCCGAAGGGCCTGTTTCCACACTGATTCACTCTATGACTCTATGACTATGACTAGATCAGGTTCATGCACAGGTTCAAACATGAAAGAAGCTTGGACAGGTACATTGATAGAAAAGGTTTAGAGAGATTCTGGCCAAAGACAGGCAAAAAAGACTGGGCTTAGATAGAACATCTACAGTAGGTCAGCATGGACGAGTTGAACTGAGGAGCCTGTTTCTGTGTTGTATAATTCGATAAGACTTGTGCAGGTCAAAATAAGGAAGAACAAGAAAGAATAAGCAAATTGCAAATATTGGAGATCTGAAATAATAACAGAAAATGACCCAATGACTACAACCATCAGGCTATTAAACATCACAACCTCCAAATAAGCTCAGAACTACATAGACCTGGGGGGCACTTGGACTGTACAATCAAGAGAAATGCGCAAATCCAATTATCGCTTTGTGTCGCAATAAAAGACATACCTTCCCAAACTCGACAGGTGGAGGTTATCCTCATCCCCTGAAGGGTCTCGACCCAAAACGCCACCTATTCCTTTCCTCCAGAGATGCTGCCTGACCAGCTGAGTTACTCCAGCATTTTGTGTCTATCTTCGGTGTAAACATGCATCTGCAATTCCTTCCCACACATTAGTTTTAACAACATGGTTAAACAGCATACGTATTATTTCTATACAGATTATATGCTGTGGATTAATGAGAACATTGATATAGAAAGTATGACAATTACATCCAAAGTATAAATCAATGTCATTAAAAAGTGCTGAAATTTCTCTTCCACTAGATTGCAGTCATGTCTGAAATCTTTAACACCCTTAACTTCTGGAAAATGTGAAAGAAGGATGAAAATAAAATACTTCAAAGCAAAATATTGGCATCTTGTAAGTGTAAGGTAATCTTGATTTGGAGACTTACTTTAAGAGAGTTAGTTCATTTGGCTGCCATTAATCACGGACTTAAAAAGAGTTTATTAGTGCCCTGTCCGTCAGTAATAGAAAATAAATGCTGTCAGCTATCCTCTCACAGTATATGTGCAAAGAATGGTGATTAAGCAACAGATTAAACATTTTCATGAATATTTTAAGGATGCTTTTGAATGTTTCCTGTTCTTTTACACTAATAGCCCCATTAAAACCTGTTTGGAGGCTAGTGCTAGTAGTTACAATGTGCACTTAAAACAGCAACAGCATCCCCAGGAGAAGCATGGACCACATGACCCTTCCCTCCCCACCACTAGATCAATGCGGCTTTTAGAGTGAGAGTATTCACAGATGAGTCATTAGAAATTGTATATTTTGACTTTATGCAGAGGGTATGCAGAAGAGCTGGCAATTACTCACAAAAGCTGAAATGACCACCTCAGCGAGAGATGCTGACTGTATCCATTGTGCACAGCAAGATCATAAGTGAGTTATAACCAGACTTGTACTCGTAAATGTTACGATAGCTCACTGCCCACCATAACACATTCTGTTAGTAACACACTCACAATTGTACATTCACAGACAACAATATATCTGATATTGATATATCAACAGATATCAACAACTAGAGAGCAGTCCTGAGCAACTATATACAAGAATGAAGACCATCAGTCTATCTTTAATTGGACTTTCATCATGCTGGATGCAGGAAGATTCTTCCCGATGTTGGGGAAGTCCAGATTAAGGGTAAGGGGGAAGTTTTTTAGGACCGAGATGAGAAAAACATTTTTCACACAGAGTGGTGAATCTCTGGAATTCTCTGCCACAGAAGGTAGTTGAGGCCAGTTCATTGGCTATATTTAAGAGGGAGTTAGATGTGGCCCTTGTGGATAAAGGGATCAGGGGGTATGGAGAGAAGATAGGTACAGGATACTGAGTTGGATGATCAGCCATAATCATATTGAATGGCGGTGCAGGCTCGAAGGGTCGACTGGCCTACTCCTGCACCTATTTTCTATGTTTCTATGTTTATCTTGCACTAAACTTTATTCCCTTTATCTGTACACTGTGGATGACGCAGTTGTAATCATGTATAGTCTTTCCATTGACTGGTTAGCATGCAACAAAGGCTTTTTACCGCACCTTGGTATACGTGACAACAAGCTAGAGACAGCGAGCATAAAAATCATATTTCAATTATATCGCACCTCATCTTATCTTTAATGCTTCAAGATGTTCTGTGGAGATGAAGAAAGAAAGTAGGAACAAGGAATCCAAGTGATTGCAGTGACTTGGTTGCTGGAGCTCTCCATGCTGTGACTCGAGAACCATTTTGCCAGTGCACCTCCTTCATGAAATCAAAGACCCGGGTTCGATCCTGACTGTCTGCATGGAGTTTGTACGTTCTCCCGGTGACCACGTGGGTTTTCTCCGGGTGTTCCGGATTCCTCCCATATCCCACAGACGTGCAGGTTTGGAGGTTAATTGTCTTCAGTTAGATTTGTAAGGTTCCCTCCTGTGTAGGATAGTGCTTGTGTATGGGAACCGCTGGTCGACGCAGACTCGGTGGGCCATAGGCCATGTTTCCGCGCTGTATATCTAAACTAAACTAATCGCAGCAGGAAGGCGAAGGGGATTGTCTGCTCAGCATTTTTAGCTGAAAGGAATTACAAAATCATTGTTCCTTTCATTGTTGCCCTACTAGCAGCCTTGACAGAGCTCCTTCACCACAGAAACTGAAGTAGAAATACCATCGCCATCTTCTCAAAGGGGAGTAGTGTACGATTCGGTTGCTGCTTTTCTTACAACTCTTCAAATAAAAATGTGCTTGATTGGTTTTAAATGCACTGAGGTTATGATTTGCTGGTAATGTCATGTCAAATGGTAAGCAGGTGTAACGTATGTGATCAGGAATGTGAAGTCCTTTGCCTTGTTGTCTAATTGAGATACAAGAGACTGAAGATCTGGAATCAGGAGAAAAAATCAAGCTGCCGGAGGAACTCAGTGGGTGGAACAGTATCTGTGGGGGAAAAGGAATCATATAACCATATAACCATATAACAATTACAGCACGGAAACAGGCCATCTCGGCCCTACAAGTCCGCGCCGAACAATTTTTTTTCCCTTAGTCCCACCTGCCTGCACTCATACCATAACCCTCCATTCCCTTCTCATCCATATGCCTATCCAATTTATTCTTAAATGATACCAACGAACCTGCCGCCACCACTTCCACTGGAAGCTCATTCCACACCGCTACCACTCTCTGAGTAAAGAAGTTCCCCCTCATGTTACCCCTAAACTTCTGTCCCTTAATTCTGAAGTCATGTCCTCTTGTTTGAATCTTCCCTATTCTCAAAGGGAAAAGCTTGCTCACATCAACTCTGTCTATCCCTCTCATCATTTTAAAGACCTCTATCAAGTCCCCCCTTAACCTTCTGCGCTCCAGAGAATAAAGACCTAACTTATTCAACCTATCTCTGTAACTTAGTTGTTGAAACCCAGGCAACATTCTAGTAAATCTCCTCTGTACTCTCTCTATTTTGTTGACATCCTTCCTATAATTGGGCGTTGACATTTCAGGTCGAGATCCTGCATCAGGACTCATAGAATTAAAATGGGATTAGTGCTTGGACCTAATGGACCAAATGGTTTGTTGCCTTTCTGCGTGACTCCACTGCCATTGGAACAAAGATATTTGGACAGGTACATGGACAGGAAAGATTTAGAGTGATACAGTATGTAGTTTAGTTTAGAGATACAGCACGGAGGCAAGCCCTTCAGCCCACCGAGTCCGATCTAACCAATGATCCCCGTACATTAGCACCATCCTACACACTAGGGACAATTTACAATTTTTACCCAAACCGATTAACTTACAAACCTGTACCTCATTGGAGTGTGGGAGGAAACGGGAGCTCTGGGAGGAAACGCATGCAGGTCGCGGGGAGAATGTACAAACTCCGTAGTCAGCACACGCGGTTAGGATCAAACCGGGTATAGAGTCATAGACTGATGTGGAAACAGGCCCTTTGGCCCAACTTGCCCATACAAGCTAACATGTCCCAGCTACACTAGTCCCACCTGCCAGCATTTGGTCCATATCCCTCCAAACCTGTCCTATCCATGTACCTGTCTAACTGCTTCTTAAATGTTGAGAAAGATCCTGCCTCAACTACCTTCTCTGGCAGCTTGTTCCAAACATCCATCATCCTTTGTGTGAAAAAGCTATCCCTCACATTCCTTCACCTTAAACCTATGTCCTCTGGTCCTCAATTCACCTACTCTGGGCAAGTGAATCTGTGCATCCACCCAATCTATTCCTCTCATGATCTTATACACCTCAATAAGATCACCCCTCATAGAAACATAGAAACATAGAAAATAGGTGCAGGAGTAGGCCATTCGGCCCTTCGAGCCTGCACCGCCATTCAATATGATCACGGCTGATCATCCAACTGAGTATCCTTCTCTCCATACCCCCTGATCCCTTTAGCCACAAGGGCCACATCTAACTCCCTCTTAAATATAGCCAATGAACTGGCCTCAACTACCTTCTGTGGCAGAGAGTTCCAGAGATTCACCACTCTCTGTGTGAAAAATGTTTTTCTCATCTCGGTCCTAAAGGATTTCCCCTTTATCCTTAAACTGTGACCCCTTGTCCTGGACTTCCCCAACATCGGGAACAATCTTCCTGCATCTAGCCCGTCCAACCCCTTAAGAATGTTGTAAGTTTCTATAAGATCTCCCCTCAATCTTCTAAATTCTAGCGAGTACAATCCGAGTCTATCCAGTCTTTCTTCATATGAAAGTCCTGACATCCCAGGAATCAGTCTGGTGAACCTACTCTGTACTCCCTCCATGGCAAGAATGTTTTTTCTCAGATTTGGAGACCAAAACTGTACGCAATACTCCAGGTGTGGTCATCCTCCTGCACTCCAAGGAATAGGGTCCCAGCCTACTCAACCTCTCGCTATAGCTCAGACCCTCTAGCCCTGACAACATCCTTGAAAATCTTCTCTGTACCCTTTCCAGCTTGAGGACATCATTCCTATAACACGGAGCCCAGAACTGAACACAATACTGTAAATGCGGTCTCCCCAATGTCCTATACAACTGCAACATGACCTCCCAACTTCTATACTCAATACTCTGAGTGAAGGCCAATGTGCCAAAAGCCTTTTTGACCACCCGATCTACCTGCGACTCCACCTTCACCGAACTATGCACCTGCACTCCTAGATCCTTCTGGTCTACAACTCTGCCCAGAATCCTGCCATTCCTGTGTAGGTCCTGCCCATGTTAAACTTCCCAAAATGCAACACCTCACATTTTTTCTGCATTAAATTCCATCAACCATTCCTCAGCCCACTTGACCAATTGATCAAGATCCTGCCGCAATTTTTCACAATCATCTGAACCCTGTGGCACACAACTAATCACAGGCCTCCAGTCCGAGAAGCAACCTTCCTCCATCACCTTCTGCTTCCTTCCATGAAGTCAAATTTCTGTCCGGAAATGGCGGCGCTGCCCTGGCAGCAGCGGCTCGCCTGCAGTCCGTTTGTTTTTACTTTTTTGTGTTGTTTTTTTTCGTTTTGTCTAGTTAAGTTTTTGGTTTTTAGGTTGTGTTTATGTGGGGGGGGGGGGGGTTGAAACGGGGCTTGCTGTCTCTCCCTTCGGGGGAATGCGACTTTTTTGTCGTATCCCCCTTCTCTGCCTCCGTCTGCGCTGAGGCCTAATAGCGGAGCTGGCGACCTCGAGACTCCGGAGGCAGAGCCAGTCAGGACTTGCCCTGGGCTCGCTCCCGTGAGGGCGGTCCGGCTCGGGGTTGGAACGGAGCTCCCGTGAGGGGCTGTGACGCTCCCGTGAGGGCGGCCTGGCGAGGGGCTGAGACTCTCCCGTGAGGGGCTGTGGCGCTCCCGTCGGGGCGGCCCAGCCCGGGGGTGGAATGGTGCTCCCGTCGGAGCGGCCCAGCTCGAGGGAGGTACGGCGCTCCCGTCGGAGCGGCCCAGCTCGAGGGTGGTATGGCGCTCCCGTCGGAGCGGCCCAGCTCGAGGGAGGTACCGCGCCTCATCGTGAGGGCGATCCGCTAGGGCTGACGGTGCTCCGTGGCTGGACGGCGTTCTGGCGGCGGTGACCTGAGTCCGGGGTTCAGCCGCGGGCCAGCGGCTGCGTACGCTGGACTGGAGGGCGGCAGCTTCGACCATCCGGGGCCGCGGTGTTTGAGCCGGCCCGTTTGCGGGGTTCGGTGAGCCGCGGGACTGTTTGTGCCATCGCCTGGTGGGGAATCGCCTCAGCGCAGAGGGAGAAGAGGAGGGAAGAGACTGCAGCCCTAAGATTTTTGCCTCCACCACAGTGAGGAGGTGCTTGGAGGACTCACTGTGGTGGATGTTAATTTGTGTTTAGTGTTGTTTATTATTGTATTATTGTATGTATGACTGCAGGCACGAAATTTCGAAATGACAATAAAGGTAATTCTATTCTATATTCTATTCTATTCTTCTTCTATTCATTCAGCTATCTCTCCTTGTATAGGGCGCTATAAGGCAGCAACTGAACAGCTACACCACTACGCCGCCCTTTGATGGGGCATCACGATCGGCATGGGCAAGCTGGGCTGAAGGTTCTGTTTCTGAGATGTATGTCTCTATGACAGTCTGCATGATGGGACCTATTCCACTACCTTAAACATATACATCCACCTCAAGGCTCATGATGGCTACACCAATTGCCCAAGCTACCCTAACCCATATCTCCCAAACCCATAATTTCTACTGCCAGGAAAAGCAAGGACAGGAGGCACGTGAGCACCACCACCTGCGTGTTCATCTCCAAGTTACACAACATCCTGATTTACAAATATATCACTGGTTCTTCATCGTCGCTGGATCTGAATCCTGCCACAACCACTAAATAGGACTGTCGTAGCACCTTCACCAGCAGGGCAGCGTTAGTTTAAGGCAACAACTCACCTTCTCACGGGTAATCAGGGATGGGCAATAAATGCTGGCCTTGGCAGAGACCCCCAGACTGCAAGAAATGAATAAATAAATCACAGGGTTGCTCACAGAAGGATAACTGATGCACATTTGTCTTTACCGTGAAACACACATTGTATGGTACATTAAGCTAAATCAATATTATTCTATCATGTAATTATAGCCTTGTACTTTCTGATGTGTTTGCCTCTTAGGAACCAGGAATCACAGAACAATGCACAGTAGAAGTAGGTCTTTTGATTATTTGTGCCTGTGCCAACACTTTGAAAGAGCGAGGCCTGCTTTTGATAGAACAGTAAGTAAGCAACTTACTCTGTCCCTGGTATTTAGTGTTGGAAACTTGTGATGAAATTGGATAATTCACTAGCACAAGGGAATGGTCCTATAGTTACATCATTGGACTGCCGACCCAGAGTACTGGACTAATTTTGCCGGGACAGCACCACATCCACTGGGAATACAAAAATTTAAATAATCTGTAATACAAAATAACAGTAATGATGACTATGTAAATGTCAGTTTGTTACAACCACCCCCTCCAACCTCACATAAGAGTCAAGAGTGTTTTATTGTCATATGTTCCAGACAGAACAATGAAATTCTTACTTGCAGCAGCACAGCAGAATATGTAAACGATATTTTAAACGAGAAAAAAAAACGTTTATATGCATACAAACATACATACATACATATGCATACACATAAAAACAAACAAACAAACAATAATAGTGTAAAAAGACAAAACCAATGCCCTCAAGTCTATTTAGTTCACAGCTTATTTGGAGGTTGTAGTGTTTAATAGCCTGGTGGCCGCAGGGAATAAGCTGCTCCTGAATCTGGACATTACAGTTTTCAAGCTCCTGTATCTTTTTCCCGATGGCAGGCGTAAAATGAGTGTGTGACCAGGATGGTGTGGGTCTCTGATGATGCTGGCTGCCTTTTCGAGAAAGCAACTCTTGAAAAACCCCTTGATGGTGGGGAGGTCGGAACCTGTGATAGACTGAGCAGTGTTCACCAGTTTTTGCAGTCTTCTTCACTCCTGGGTGCTTGAGTTGCCAAACCAGGCCGTGATGCAGCCAGTCAATATGCTCTCTACTCTACACCTGTAGGGGTTCAAGAGAGTCGTCTCTGACGTACTGAATCGCCGCAATTTTCTCAGGAAGGGGAGGCGTTGAAGGGCTTTCTTTACGATTGCCTCAGTGTGCTGGGCCCAGGACAGATCTTCAGAAATATGCACGCCCAGGAATTTGACTCTCTCCATTGTCCCATCGATATAGACACATTTGTGGGTCCTTATCCTTCTTCTTCCAAAGTCCACACTCAGTTCCTTGGTCCTGCTGACATTGAGAGTCAAGCTGGCACCATTATTTGGTCAGTCGATCATCTCACATCTACACTCTGACTCATCATCATCATCTGTAATTTATCCACTATTCTTCCGAGAAGGGGCTGTAAAGTGATCCCAAATTGTACTAAACTATTACATCAAAACATGAGGGTTTTTGATTATAGATATGATTTTTTTGATGAATCAGGGACAAAAATTAACTGGTCGTCTGAGGAGTAGTCACACGCAAACTATGAAGTGCTCCAAAATGGATCACTGTCTTTAATCACTTGCTCCCCAGCCACCTCTCATCCTCCATCCATTCTCTTTGTTTCTAAATGTTATTAAAAAAGGGATAGATTAAAGCAGGCATATCACACTCAGAGTAAGGGGGGGGGAAATCCTCAACTTGCTCTCTATGTGGCATTTGTACGATGCCCTCTTAATAAATACAAAGTGCTAATACCTTGGGCAATTGTCACTGCCTCAATCCAGATGACAATACATAATATAAACAAATAATTTGTCCACAACATTAGGGAAGCAACATAGACAGTGTGGCCCCAAGAAATCGAGAGGACAAGGACGAAAAGAACCATGAAAATCAAAAGAAAAATTGTAGTTGCTAGAAGTCTGAAATTTAAACAGAAAATGCTAAAAAAAAAATACTCTCCAGGTCTGGCAGTGTCTGTGGAAAAAGAAACAGAATTAATGTTTCGGGTAATTCTTTGACATGAAAGGTTCACTTTCCAAAAAGAAAGCTCTTTGCAGAATGAAATCACATGGTGCTGTGGCTGTTTGAGACTATCGTTTAGAGTCTCGAGATATCACTGAAAGGTTACCTCAGGGAACAATATTTGGCCGGATTGGTTTCAGTTGGATCATCAATGGCCTTTTGTTACATTTCAAGGTCAAGAACAGGATTATTCATTGATGATTCTGCAGTGTTTAGCTACAATTACAGCTCGCTCACTAATATGGCATATTCTTGCCAGTTTCTGTGCAATGGCTAACATACTGCAGATAATATTTTTACCAGACAGAGACCACCTCTTTAAAAGAACAACCTCACTACCTTCACACTATCTACAATGGGACCATTACCGATGAGCATTTCACCATAAATACACTAGAGGCTATCAACAACCAGAAACATAATTGTGCCATATCAATAAAATAACTACAAGTACAGGACACAAATTTATCTCCAATTTAGCCAAATTTACAAGATTCAAGTCAGAAATGTGATGGAATTCCTCTAGAATGGACAAAGTTCCACAAAATTATGAAAGTCACGATGATTTAGCGGGAGTCTATTTCCTCAGTTTCCCCTGTTCTTCATCAGATATCTATTATCTCCACCAGCCAGTAGTGTAGGGTCAACAGAATGAATGTTAATGATACATTATGAACATTAATCATTTGTATATTCATGATTTGGACAAGAGGGTTGAAGGCTTTGTGGCCAAGTTTGTAGATGATATGAAAATAGGTGGAGGAACAGGTAGTGTAGAGAAAGCAGGGACTCTGCAGAAGGACTTGGACAGGTTGGGAGAGTAGGCAGAGGAGTGGCAGATGGAATATAGTGTAGCAAAGTGTGGAGTCATGCATTTTGGTAGTAGGATTAAAGGCGCAGACTATTTTCACAATGGGAATAGAATTCAGAAATCAGAGGCGCAAAGGGACTTGGGAGTGCTGGTGCAGGATTCCCAAATGGGTAATCTGCAAGTTGAATCGATGGTAAAGAAAGCAAACTCAATGCTAGCATTTATATCAAGAGGGCTTGTATACAAAAACAGGGATGTAATGCTGAGGCTCTATAAAGTGCTGGTAAGGCTGCATTTGGAATATTGTGAGCAATTTTGGGCACCATATCTGAGGGAGGATGTGCTGGCTCTGGAGAGGGTGCAGAGGAGGTTTGCAAGAATGATCCCAGGAATGAGTAGGTTAACCTTTGATGGGCGTTTGTCGGCACTGGGCCTGTACTCGCTGGAGTTTAGAAGAATGAGGGGCATCTCATTGAAACATACAGAAGAGTAAAAGGCTTGGATAGAGTGGATGTGGAGAGGATGTTTCCACTAGAGGAAGAATCTAGGACTAGAGGTCATAGCCTTAGAATTAAAGGATGTTCTTTTAGGAAGATTGAGGAGACATTTATTTAGTCAGATGTTGGTGAATCTGTGGAATTCTTTGCCACAGAAGGCTGTTGAGGCCAAGTCAGTGGATATTTTGAAGGCAGAGATAGATAGATTCTTGGTTAGTACAGGTGTCAGAGGTTATGGGGAGAAGCCAGGAGAATGGGGTTAGGATGGAGAGATAGATCAGCCATGATTGAATGGCGGAGTAGACTAGAAGGGCCAAATGGCCTAATTCAACTCCTATTCCTTATGATCTTATGCCATCTATTACTCACTCTTTACAACCCTATAGATATCTGAACTATGAACATTATATATTCAAGTTGATTGTAAAGCAAGCTTATTTATCAGATAATTTTTTCTACTCCTATCACATGACCTTATGACATCAAATATGCACTACCTCAAACCCCACCACAATATCATCTCCACATACTCAGGACAGTTATTTTCCCATATTCGATATGAGAATACAATTAATACGGTACACAATTATTTTCCCATATTCCTTCATGAAGAGTGATTCATCATTTTGGAATTTCTTAACATCAACACAGGCAGTATGACCAAAGAGAAAAGATTTATTTGGGGACTTGGATAATGTCATGGGAAAAAGCAAACTACCAGTCATTGACAGATACAAATCAGTCTGAAGAAGGGTCTCGACCCGAAACGTCGCCCATTCCTTCTCTTCAGAGATGCTGCCTGTCCCACTGAGTTACTCCAGCATTTTGTGTCTATCTTTGACAGATACAACTGTCTGTTGTACAAAATATGTCAAGTCGAGTCAAGCCGAGTTTGTAATCATAGGCACAGGTGCAGTGAGGTACAAGTACAAAGAAAATCTTGCATCAAAATGACAAAGCATCACTGACACATTAACAGACAACACACAAATATATTAATTTTACATAAATTGCGCATAAATGCAGGACGGTGAAAAAGAAAAAAAGACAATAATGCAAAACTCAATTAGAAAAATAAAGTCCAAAATTAGGGTTGTTTGGGCCGGTTCGAGAACCTAATATGTGAAGGAACTGCAGATGCTGATTTAAACTGAAGATAGACACAAAATGCTGGAGTAACTCAGCGGGACGGGCAACATCTCAGAAGAGAAGGAATGAGTGACATTTCGGGTCGAGACCCTTCTTCAGACAAGAATCTAATAGTTGTAGGAGCTGTTCCTGAAGCTGGCGGTGTGCAAGAAATAAAGAAGTGAACTGTTTACAGGAAATGGGAAGCAATTACTGTAGTTGTGCAGTCAGTGAACTTAATGGGTGTGTGTAACTCATTATAGGGATAGGGCAGCACGAACAAGGATACAGTAAAAAATGTGACAGGGATCACCCTGGACGACTGTTTTTCCACAAAGATAAAAGGTGGAGTTGGAATTGAAGGAATTATGTTCAAGATGCTGAAAAAAACCCAGACCATTGGGGTTAGTAGAGGCTGATGCAGCTCAAGGTAAGAAGCCAGACTTCCAGGCAATTAGAATCGGTACCAAGTGGCTCCCAGTGAAAACTATGAAAGGAGAACCTTCCTGACAGAAACAAATATACAGGGTCTGATATGAATAATGAACTCATCCTAATAACTGTGACAGAAACTAAAAGAAAGAAGTGAAGTATTTACAGGAAATGGGACGAAATGTAATCCAATTAGTTCTGCAGTCAGTGAGCCTAATGGATGCGTGAAGCCCATTATAAAGATTACGATACATCAATCCAAACAGGAAAGATACAAGTCAAAAACCACATGAATGAAAACTATGATTGAGAATTGCAAGCGCAGTTACTTCCCAATATCAGACCAAGGGCAACCCAACATAGTCATCAATGAAATACAGGAAGACATCAGGATGGGGTTGGTAGATTTGCAAATGGATATGACCAATGGAGGTTTTCACAGCACTTAATAAGAAATAAAATGCAAAAATGCAGGAGATACTCAGCAGGTGATGCAACATTTGTAGATGAACCTCCATAGATGCAGTCTGACCTGCCATGTTATCACATTTTCTGCTTTTCTGATTTCCAGCCTGTTGCTTCATAATAGGTAGACCTTCTTCTCAGTGTGAAGATTTTAAAGACTGGGGGACAAACATGAATGAATGAACATTCAGAACCAGATCATGGAAAACATAGACCATTCACAAACCCGTAATATACTGCTCAGTAAAAACAGTGATGAGATTTATCATCACCTTCACTACACCAGCACCCTTGGCTGACTGAGGAAAAGGGCAAGCAGTTTTTTGGAGTTGGAATTCTGGAATAAAACAAAGTTCTGGAAAGACTCAGAAGCAAGGACATCAATCTGTGGCAAAACGAAGAGTAAAAACCTCGTCAACGATTCTTCATTGGTCATAAGGTCATAAGGAATAGGAGTAGAATTAGGCCATTTGGCCCATCAAGTCTACTCCACCATTCAATTATGGCTGATCTATCTCTCCCTCCTAACCCCATTCTCCTGCCTGATCCCCATAACATGTGACACCTGCACTAATCAAGAACTGAAGGATTCTAAAGAGTTCCAGTGAAGAGTCATTGACCTGAAATGTTACCGCTATTTTTCTCTCTCCACAGAATACAACCTAACCTGCCGAGTTTGTTAGCCACTTTGTTGTAATTTGACGAAAAGGGGTGTTTGAAGATCAAGATCTCAGTCCTGGTACAATGATGATTTACTGGACAACGCTGGAGAAACTCAGCGGGTGAGGCAGCATCTATGGAGAGAAGGAATAGGCGACGTTTCGGGTCTCGACCCAAAACGTCGCCTATTCCTTCTCTCCATAAATGCTGCCTCACCCGCTGTGTTTCTCCAGCATTTTTGTCTACCTTCGATTTTTCCAGCATCTGCAGTTCTTTCTTAAACATCTACTGGACAACAGTGATTCCTGCCTTTCTGCATCGTTCCTTTGAATACATACAGCAGCACTTCAGAGCACTGGGCAAATACCACCATTGGTGTTTCTACAAAGTGCTCCAAATGATGCACCACTATGCTGAGGATATTCTGCACACCAAATCTTCCCCATTGCTATATTGTACTTTAGTTTTGAAATCATAAGCAAAATAAACCATTTATCAATCTATAACATAACCAACAATATTTCATGGAGATTCAAGGAACGACAGATGCTAGGTTACCAAAAGAAAAACCCACACAAAGTAACTCAGTGGGTCAGGGAGCATTTCTGGAGAACATGGATAGCTAATGTTTTGTGTCTGGACCTTCCTCCAGAATTATAATTGCATATTAGACAATAGACAATAGACAATAGGTGCAGGAGTAGGCCATTCGGCACTTCAAGCCAGCACCGCCATTCAATGTGATCATGGCTGATCATCCCCAATCAGTACCCCGTTCCTGCCTTCTCCCCATATCCCCTGACTCCGCTATCTTTAAGAGCCCTATCTAGCACTCTCTTGAAAGTATCCAGAGAACCGGCCTCCACCACCCTCTGAGGCAGAGAATTCCACAGACTCACAACTCTCTGTGCGAAAAAATGTTTCCTCATCTCCGTTCTAAATGGCTTACCCCTTATTCTTAAACTGTGGCCCCTGGTTCTGGACTCCCCCAACATCGGGAACATGTTTCCTGCCTCTTGCTTGTCCAAACCATTAATAATCTTATATGTTTCAAAAAAGATTTCCTCTTATCCTTCTAAATTCCAAATTACAAGCCCAGCCGCTCCATTTTCTCAGCATATGACAGTCTCGCCATACTGGGATTAACCTTGTAAACCTAACCTGCACTAACTCAATAGCAAGAATGTCCTTCCTCAAATTAGGGGACCAAAACTGCACACAATACTCCAGGTGTGGTCTAACTAGGGCCCTATACAACAGCAGAAGGACCTCTTTGCTCCTATACTCAACTCCTCTTTTTATGAAGGCCATTCGCTTTCTTCACTGCCTGCTGTATCTGCATGCTTACTTTCATTGACTGATGAACAAGGACCCCAGATTCCGTTGTACTTCCCCATTTCCCAACTTGACACGATTTACATAATAATCTGCCTTCCTGTTTTTGCTATCAAATAGGATAACCTCACATTTATCCACATTAAATTGCATCTGCCATGCATCTGCCCATTCACCCAACCTGTTCAAGTCACCCTGCATTCTCATAGCATCCTCCTCACAGTTCACACTGCCACCCAGCTTTGTGTCATCTGCATATTTGCTAATGTTATTTTGAATCCCTTCCTCTAAATCATTGATGTATATTGTAAATAGCTGTGGTCCCAGCACCGAGCCTTGCGGTACCCCACTAGTCACTGCCTGCCATTCTGAAAGGGACCCGTTAATACCTACTCTTTGTTTCCTGTCTGCCAACCAATTTTCTATCCATGTCAGCACTCTACCCCCAATACCATGTGCCCTAATTTTGCCCACCAATCTCCTATGTGGGACCTTATCAAATGCTTTCTGAAAGTCCAGGTACACTACATCCACTGGCTCTCCCTTGTCCATTTTCCTAGTTACATCCTCAAAAAATTCCAGAAGATTAGTCAAGCATGATTTCCCCTTCGTAAATCCATGCTGACTCAGACCGATCCTGTGACTGCTATCCAAATGTGCGGTTATTTCATCTTTTATAATTGACTCCAGCATCTTCCCCACCACCGATGTCAGGCTAAATGGTCTATAATTCCACGTTTTTTCTCTCCCGCCGTTCTTAAAAAGTGGGATAACATTAGCTACCCTCCAATCCACAGGAACTGATCCTGAGTCTATAGAACATTGGAAAATTATCACCAATGCATCCACGATTTCTAGAGCCAGTTCCTTAAGTACCCTGGGATGCAGACCATCAGGCCCTGGGGATTTATCAGCCTTCAGTCTATCCAACACAATTTCCTGCCTAATGTGGATTTCCTTCAGTTCCTCTGTCACCCCAGATCCTCTGGCCACTACTATATCAGGAAGATTGTTTGTGTCCTCCTTAGTGAAGACGGATCCAAAGTACCTGCTCAACTCATCTGCCATTTCCTTGTTCCCCATAATAAATAATTAAACAGCACAGCGCTGTTTAATCCTTTATGGGTTCGTAGGGTAACTCGTGCGATCTGATATGTTTAAGTACCCGACACCCCCCCCCCCCCCCAGTCTCTTGGCCAAGTCTCAATCCCATTCAGCCCGAAATCTGAAGAAAGGCCCAGACCCGAAACATGGTCTTCAGAAGCCTCCACAGATGCTGCCTGGCCCGCTGAGTTCCTGCAGCGGATGCCCCTTCAGCCCGAGTCTGGACACATTCACGTTCCTTGATCTTGATCTTGCTCTGGCGAGGAAGACTGAGAGCAGAGTTGGAGCCAGTGGGAGCGGTGTGGGCTCCGGCGCGTTTACACCGGGCTCGGGTGGCAGTGAGATAGATCAGGGTGAAGGGTCCCAGTGAGATGGGAATGGTGAGGTCTCTGCTCTGCTCTGCTCGCTGCGCCGGTCAACCAGGAGTCACGGCTCGGATGCTTTGCATCGCTCCCTCCAGCTCCCCTGAGAGTGTTGTGTTACCAGATTGTGGAAGCAGGCAGCGCCCTCGGTCCCGGCTCCAGGGCGGGTGTGGTGTGTTTTACATTGCAATGCACACGGTGCGAGAGTTGGCGTGAAACCGATGCGGGGAGATTTAAAACAAGAAAGAAAAAGAGCGACCTCGCTGGTAAATATCCCGGGTAAGGTGTTGACGGCGACAGCAAAACGAGGAAGATGCGAGGAAGAGTCGGGCTCGGCCGGTGGTTCATCAAAATACATCGGGTGGGTGGACAGTTCACAAACAGACGCTTGTATGTTCAGTTCACAAACAGACGCCGGCCTGGACACAAGGGGCAGGACCACAGGTGAGCGCCACAGCCGGGGCACCCCCGCCGTCTCCAGTCCAGTCGCCCCCATTCACAGCTCTCTCTGCCCTCAAATCACCCCGGCATGTCCTTACCCCGCGACACGTCCGCGGGCACTCGGGGCGTTTGAACGTTTTTTTAAAGACTTTTAACACTTTTTATGTGAATGTTCATGCATCGGTGAGACCTGGTTGCTTTGTGGTTATAGTAATATATATGTTTTAATGATGATGTGGGGGCGAGGTAATTGATGGCAGTGAGTCGCGGGTCGGCGTGGTTGCCTTCTGTCTCAATCTTCTGTGTTCGTTGATCAAACGCCGGGAATTAGTTGCTTAAAAACGCTTCCTTGCTGAAAACTTCTCAGACCCCGCTGCAAATGACCGATGGCGAATGCAGGCCGCCTGCCACAAAGGCAGAAAGTACTATGGATTTAAGAAGCTGTCTGTGGAGAGAGAGAGAGTGAGAGAGTCGGGGGTAACGTTTTGAAGGGCACTGGCCTTGGATCTGAACTGAGGGGGAAAAAAGTTGTCAAGTTTTTAAAAGACACAGAGAAACCAGAGGAAAGAACAGCGTGGAAAGAGCGAGGGTGGAAAGCGGGGGAGAGTGAAATGACAACAGAGGGTGAGGACTGGAGGCAGCGTGAAAGTGGAGGCGATGATGACACAGTGGGGGAGGCTGAATAATGAGCAAAACACAACGTGCTGGTGGAACGCGGCATCTGTGGAAGGAATGGGCAGGCGATGTTTCGGGAACGAGGAAGAGTGAAATGTAAAGTCAGAGACGGGGGTTATAGGTGAAAGGGGACAGGGCAGGGAAAAGAGAGGCGATAAAAGGAAAACGGTTGATCAAGGATGGGAGATGAGTGTGGGAAGGAGGGGGGTGAGCAGTGTGACTAGGGGCCAGGGAGATGAGTGTGGGAAGGAGGGGATGAGCAGTGTGACTAGGGGCCAGGGAGATGAGTGTAGGAAGGAGGGGGATGAGCAGTGTGACTAGGGGCCAGGGAGATGAGTGTGGGAAGGAGGGGGATGAGCAGTGTGACTAGGGGCCAGGGAGATGTGCACACGGCAGCCAGCCAACAGTCGCTTGACTTTTTTCTTTTTCCCGTTCACTTTTAATTTTCAAGTTGTTGTGTACCTTGTGTGTTGCGACTGTCAGCAGACCAATTTCAATCCAGGGATGAATAACGTTTTATCGTATCGTGTCATATGGTGAGAGACATGGGTGGAGTAGAAGAGATATTACATGAAATTGAAGAATTCAATGTTTGTACTGTAGCGCTGTAGGTTACCCAAGTTGAATATGAGGTGTCATTCCTTCAGTTTGCGTGTAGTCTCACCCTGCCCTCAGAGAAGGCCTAAGACAGAAAGGTCATGTGGGGATGGGGAGGGGAGTTAAAATGGTGAATAAACAGGAGATCCAGGAGGCCTCGGCAGAAAGGCCTTGACAGAAAGACCGAAGACTGATTTTGGCAAAACGGTCGCCTCATCTATGCTTGGTCTCACCAAAGTAACGGAGGTCACATTGGGTGTAGACAAAAATGCTGGAGAAACGCAGCGGGTGAGGCAGCATCTATGGAGCGAAGGAATAGGTGACGTTTCAAGTCGAGCACATTGGGAGTCACATGCAAACTGGAGGAACAGGTCCTCATATGCAACTTTGGTTGCTTAGAAGCCTAAGGTATGACCATTGAACTCTCCACTTTCAAGTAATACCTCCCATACAATCTCTCTCTTTCCCGTACCCACACCCGGGTACACACACATTTCTCCCGCAACACCCATCTCTGTCACCCTGCTCCTTTCCCCTCCTTCGTGTGCACAGCTCCCATCTCGTCCTCAATCTTCTCCTCATTCACCTCCTATCCTCCCCTTTGACGTACCCCTCCCTCTGGCTGTACATTTCATCGCTCAACTTCTCTCCTTATCTGACACCATTTTCACTTCTAGCCTTTGTCAGTTACTCCACCCATCTGCTAATCAACCCAACGCCTTACCTGTATCCACCTCTCCCTTATCACTCACCAGGCTTTGTCCTGCCCCCTCTTCCCTTTTCCAGTTTTCCACCCTCCTGCTCCAATCAGCGCAAAGAGGGGTCCTGACCCACAATGTTGCCTGTCCATTCCCTCCTTAGACTCGCCTGACCCACTGCGTAACTCCAGCTCTTTGTGCTTTGATCAAGATTCCAGCACCTGCAATGTCTTATGTCTCCAAGAAGCTGAATAATTAGCCCAGTTTGCAAAAGGTCATGGTCACAGAGTGTGGAAACAGGCCCTTTGGCCCTAGTTGCCCACGCTGACCAACCTGCCCCAAACATACTAGTCCCACCTGCCTGTGCTTCGCCCATAACCCTCTAAATAAATACTATCCATGTACCTGCCAATAGTCTCTTAAACGTTATAATGGTACCTGCCTCAACTACCTCCCGCTGCAGCTTGTTCCATATACCCTATCTTTTGTAAAAAAATGTTTCCCCTCAGGTTTCTATTAAATCTTTCCCCCCTCACCTTAAAAAAAAAGGTTACAAGGGCGCTTGGTCAAAATCTACAATAGAGTTAGTGAGTTGAGTGTGCAAGGCTATGCCCGGCAAAAGTGTGCTGATGTTCCAGAAGTGTTGTTATGATGTTACTCTTTTTATGAAGTGACATTTTTTTGATATCGCATGTAATAATTATCCATGTAATAATGATATTGCAAGTATTCCCTTATCCATTCTGCCCAGTTAGATTCTCAAATATAATCTGGTAGACATACAGTTTAGATTGACGTCACCACTGGCACAGACATCATGACACAACAAACTGCATCCACTGGTCTGTATTGGTACCGGTGTCAGAGGTTATGGGGAGAAGGCAGGAGAATGGGGTTAGAAGGGAGAGATAGATCAAGCATGATTGAATGGTGGAGTAGACTTGATGGACCGAATGCTCCGATCACTTATGAACTTCTGTATTCTAATGTGCAACAGTTGCAATTCCTGAATTTGTTCCTCAAATATTCATCATTCCCTATCCATCTTTATGCTTTTAATGTAAATCTCTAATCCACAATATACAATTCCCTCCATGAATTTTAATAATTTCCTTTGTTTGGATGTTGGTCCCTGATATCAGATTGATCCAATTAATTTTCCACCTTAATGAAGTATTCTATCTTTCTTCCCCAATTGAGCCCATTTGATAAGATTATTAACAAACTCCTTGCTTTCCACAGGAGTCCCAGTTAGTCGCTTCCCTGGTCAGCCATGTACAGCACTACAAATCCACTCCAGGAATTCTTCCTCTACAATATTACTGCTGATTTGCTTTGACTAGTCTACATGTAGTCACCCGTGATCTCTGCAGCAACTTTGCTGCATGCATCTTTGATACCCAGTTTAATGCTATCCCTTGCATTGCTACTACTGTTTACTGTTCCATAGATCCCTTCCACAAATGACTTCCACACCTTGGCGCATCTTCTCTCCACCCAGAATGTTTCTGTTTACCAGAATGCTGTCTGGATTAGGGGTTATTAGCTATAGGAAGAGGCTGGACAAACTTTAATTGTTTTTCCTGGAATGCAGGAGGTCGAGTGAAGACCTGATAGAGGTATATACAATTATAAGAGGCGGAGAGGCATGCACTGCGGACGATCTCTGCAGAGGCACAGATGTGACACTGGTTGTGGCAAAACGATGGCAGATCATCGTCTGACACACAAGCAAACGAAGAAGAGGCCTAGATAGGGTAGACAGTCAGAATCTTTTTCTCAGGTTGGAAATTTTAAAGATTTTTAGGAACTTTAACATTTTTATTTTGTACCATGGACCAATTGCCATTTATTTCTTGCCCAGACCCTATTTGTTAATACACATTTTTGTTTTTATTTTCTATTTCTCGTTAACATGATATGGTTAAGTTTAATCACTTTCACTTTCAAGGGACTGCAGATGCTGGTTTACCAAAGAAGATACAAAGTGCTGGAGTAACTCAGCAGGTCAGGCAGCATCTCAGGAGAACATGGGTAGATGATGTTTCAGGTCGAGACCTTGCTTCAGGCTGATTGTAGGGTGGGTGGGGGAAAGATGGAAGAGAGGAGGGGCTGGACAAAGCCTGGCAGGTTACAGACCGACACAGATGAGGAGGGTTATTTGATGGGTTGACAAAGCCGAGGGATGAAAAGGCAGAAGGTGTGAGACAGAGGGATTGAATCAATGAATCAATGATACTTTATTATCACATGTACCTGGGTACAGAAAATTCTTTATTCGCCTACAATCCAGTAAAATCATACCCACCTCACCCAGGTTGCACACAAATAGTTGCAAATTGTTTCCAGGGCAAGGTTTCAAGGTTAGTTTATTGTCACATGTACCAGTTAAGGTACAGTGAAATTTGAGCAATAGGAAGGAATGTACGTCGAGGAAGGGGGAGAAACAGTTGCACAGGGAGGGGGGTAAGAAGTGCTTGGAGCTTACATGGAGCAAGAACAGAGAGGGGGTGGATTATGCAGTTACCAAAAGTTGGAGAATTCAATGTTAATACTGTTGGGTTGTAAGCTACCCAATATGTGAGGTGTTGTAACAAATTGTATTGACTGAAGATCATACTGTGGGAACATATGGGTACTGTTCTCAGCAGTAGAGTGCAACTGGAGCTCTGGCTGTTTTGTGATGCTGGCAGTGCCCAGTAGAAGGATGTTTCCACGCTGACACCAACTTTTAAAATACTGCAGGTAGCGTGCTGGTTCATGCTGGAGAATTGAGCAAAAATCATAATCTACTGTTACATAGATACACGGATACATAGACAATAGCTGCAGGAGTAGGCCATTCAGCCCTTCGTGCCAGCACCGCCATTCAATGTGTTAATGTAAATAGCTCGTTCTATGCCCCCCCAGTCTAGTTTCAGTTAATAAAACTGAATCAAGCACTTGAGCAACCAAACTTTATTTTGGAAAATACAGAACAGTTCCCCTGTACAATACCTAACCCAGAACAGTTCCCCTGTACACTACCTAACCCACAGCGGGTTCGATCCTTGTATCTGCTTGGCCAAGCCCTTCTAGCACTCGTGCAAGCAGAGACACTACAAAAGGTCACGCCGTTACAGGCGCTCTCCCAGAAGACCGACACCGGACCCCGTGGGGGTAAACTTTTATAGAACTTTTATATTGGTGGCAAAAACAGGAAAGTAGACTATTATCTGAATGGTGGCCGATTACGAAAAGGGGAGATGCAACGAGACCTGGGTGTCGTACACCAGTCATTAAAAGTAGGCATGCAGGTGCAGCAGGCAGTGAAGAAAGTGAATGGTATGTTAGCATTCATAGCAAAAGGATTTGAGTATAGGAGCAGGGAGGTTCTACTGCAGTTGTACAGGGTCTTGGTGAGACCACACCTGGAGTATTGCGTACAGTTTTGGTCTCCTAATCTGAGGAAAGACATTCTTGAGGGAGTACAGAGAAGGTTCACCAGACTGATTCCTGGGATGTCAGGGCTTTCATATGAAGAAAGACTGGATAGACTCAGCTTGGACTCGCTAGAATTTAGAAGATTGAGGAGGGATCTTATAGAAACTTACATAATTCTTAATAGGTTGGACAGGCTAGATGCAGGAAGATTGTTCCCGATGCTGGGGAAGTCCAGAACAAGGGGTCACAGTTTAAGGATAAGGGGGAAATCTTTTAAGATCGAGATGAGGAAAACATTTTTCACACAGAGAGTGGTGAATCTCTGGAATTCTCTGCCACAGAAGGTAGTTGAGGCCAGTTCATTGGCTATATTTAAGAGGGAGTTAGATGTGGCCCTTGTGGCTAAAGGGATCAGGGGGTATGGAGAGAATGCAGGTACAGGATACTGAGTTGGATGATCAGCCATGATCATATTGAATGGCGGTGCAGGCTCGAAGGGCCGAATGGCCTACTCCTGCATTTATTTTCTATGTTTCTATGTTTCTATCCCCAAACCTCGTGGGGGGGGGGCGAACCATAAACCAATTAAACACATTCATTATAACAGTACATAATTGACAGTTTTCTAATCCAATAATACAATCTTGAATACATTGTATTTGAACGAAGCTTCTTGAAGGAAGCAAACACTGCAACATGTGCCCAGTGATTCAAACAGTTCCTCCAAGGCCCAACATTTCAACCAATCAATAGTCAACCAGATAACCATTTTGCAACAATATAATACACTATTTATAATACCCTTGCAGCGGTCCAATCAAAATGATGCATTTAAGGTTCGCTTGCAAAACTGCTATATATTTTATCAAATTGGAAGAAACAAGGGGAACACCTGGACCTTTACCATCCTGCACATTAATCTAAGCCTAGACTGACTGGCGCCATTCAAAGCCTGTAAATTTCAGCAGACAAGGGTTAAGCAATTCTGGAAAGTGCAGAGATCCTCAATTTCATGGAGTCTTTAATTTGGTCAGTATTAATAATCATGGCTGATCATCCATAATCAGTACCTCCGTTCCTGCCGTCTCCCCATACCCCTTGATTCCGCTAGCCCTAAGAGAGTTATCTAACCCTATTTTGAATGCATCCAGTGAATCGGCCTCCACCGCCTTGTGACGCAGAGAATTCCACAAATTTACAACGTTAGGTTCAGGATAGAAAGATTTCAGTTTTAAATCTGTTTAAGAAGGAACTGCAGACGCTGGAAAATTGAAGGTAGGCAAAAATGCTGGAGAAACTCAGCGGGTGAGGTAGCATCTATTTTTCCCTCAACATATATTTCCTTTGCTCCATAGATGCTGCCTCACCCGCTGAGTTTCTCCAGCATTTTGTCTACCTCCAGTTTTAATCTGAATAATTTGTGGGGGGGGGGTGTTTATGCTAATGGAGAGGTGGGGGGGTTCAATCATAAACTGCCTGAAAAAGTGTTTTGACCCGAAACATCAGCCATTCCTTCAATCCAGAGATGCCGCCTGTCCCGCTGATTTATTCCAGCATTTTGTGTCTCTCATAAGATGAAGGTACAGAAGGTAGTTGAGGCCAGTTCATTGGCTATATTTAAGAGGGAGTTAGATGTGGCCCTTGTGGCTAAAGGGATCAGGGGGTATGGAGAGAAGGCAGGTACAGGATACTGGGTTGGATGATCAGCCATGATCATATTGAATGGTGGTGCAGGCTCGAAGAGCCGAATGGCCTACTCCTGCACCTATTTTCTATGTTTCTAAGAATATAAATCCCCTTTCCAATCTCTCATACATGATTTCCAGAATGGAAATCTTTTTCTAGTATGGAAATATCAAATACTAGAGGGCATAGCTTTAAGGGTCAAAGTTTAAATTGTTTACATAGGTGGTGGTGGTGGAGGCAGAAAAGAGTTAATCTTTGTACCAAGTCTGGCACAGACATTGTGGACCGAAGGGCCTGTTCCTATGCTGTACTGGTTAATGTTCTGTGTTCTATGTTAATCACAAATATGAACTGTCGAAGTACCTTGCTTTGACAACAGGCTGTTTTGCAGAGCAATTGACAAATTTGTTTTCAGGTAGTGACTCCACTGTTGTAGTATGATGACTGTGATGAGATATTCTAAGTTCATGAAAAGTGGTATATTAATTACAAGTTTTTACAATAATAGAGTTCGGTATTCTGAAAAACGCAAGGAATCATGGGATTTGTCAAAGGTCATTCGAGAAAAAAAAAGTGAACGTGGGTGCCAGGTAGCGGGAGAGCGGGGTGTAACAGCGAGAGAGAGGGGGCAGATGCGAGTGGGCGACAGGGAGAGACGGTGAGAGGTGGGGGAGAGAGAAGAGGGGTGAAAGATGTGCGTGTTTGTGTTTTGCTCACAGATGTATTTAGTTTAACATTCCGGGGAGTGTGCCGGGGTTTGCACGTTGGTTGCAGAAGCGGGCAATGTCCCCCAGTCCCTCCCTCCAGTCCGGGGCGTTGGGGATGGGGGGGGGGGGGGGTGGGGGGATTGTCCTATGGCCGGGGAGTTCTTATGGAGATGGGGGCTCTTAGGGCTAACGGAATCAAGGGATATGGGGGAGAAAGCAGGAACAGGGTACTGATTTTGGATGATTAGCCATGATCATATTGAATGGCAGTGCTGGTTCGAAGGGCCGAATGGCCTCCTCCTGCACCTATTTTCTATGTTTCGATGCACCGTAGAAAGTCTGGTGTATGTGTTGCATCATAACTTGGTTTGGGAACAGGTCTAACCAAGACTGCAAGAAATTGTGTTGTGGTTGTGATGTAGTCCATCACACAGACTGGACGCCCCACCAATGGCTCCATCTACATTTCACGATGCCGCAGCAAAACAGACAATATTTTGCCGCCATTATTACAAAGGTCTTCATTGTACAGAATTTCATATTCACCTTTTTAACCTCATTTCGGTACTGCAACAATCCAACAGTGCAGTGGGTTGATGGAGACAGAAAACAAGAGTAAAACTGAGATGGGGAATCTAAGAGAGGTGGTGTGAGGAAGAGTAAGCGTGTGGATGTAATGCAGATAATTCAGGACATCAAACTTTGATTGTCTGTTTAATCAAAGAATCATAAACCCATACAGCATGGAAACTCGTCCATGCTGACCAAGATGCCCCATCTAAGCTAGTCCCATTTGCCCATGCTTGGCCTATGTCGCTCAAATCCTTTCCTTTCCATGTCAAGTGTCAGTCAGCCAATGTGTTTTACCACAATGAAAAGAATACTATAACATGGTAAGAGAGAGACTAAAGCAACGCGGTTGGCATAAAATCGAAATCTTTAATTGTAAATACAATGAAACTGCTTTTGTGGCTTTTGATTGAGTTACCAAAATATGACATACAGAACCGCTGTTATGCAATGAGTTCCTGTGATCTGGAATGCACTCTCTGAAAAGTGATGGAAACCTATTTACTAATAACTTTCAGAAAGGAATTGGATCAACTCTTGAAATGACCAAAAAATAGTAAGATTAAACGAGAACTTACCAGTTTGAAGTTTGATCGTTATTTTATGAGGAGTAACGTTGAGGGAATACGTGAAGAACCCCGCCAGGACGCATGCGTGTCATTCTTCAAAGCAGCGGTGTGAAATCACAGATAACTGTAATGACTAAACATAGTAAGATTAGAGAAGAGATACCAGTTGAGTATATGATCAAGGGTGGGAGCGGAGGGCACGTATTCCCTCAACGTTACTCCTCATAAAATAACGATCAAACTTCAAACTGGTAAGTTCTCGTTTAATCTTACTATTTTACTTCGGAGTCACGTGAGTGACTACGTGAAGATTTTAAAGCTCTGTGATTTCATGCCGTGGAAACGAGTCCATGCATCACATCTGCCTTGATTATGGGGAGAATAGAGTTAACATCATTAGACATCAATACGATATTGAGAACCCAACGATAAAAATATTAACACCAATTATTGCCCCTATTTATGGGGTAAATGATATTACAGAACTTAAATTTGTTTCTGCAAATGTTCCAGGTTCAATGACTGGTTTGTTATAAAGTCGTTGGAAAGATTCCTCCGTTGACCATCCTGCTGTCTTGAGGATTTGGTCCATAGGAACGTCCACCTTCATAGCTGCCGATGTAGCAGCAGCCCTGGTGGAGTGAGAGTTAAAAAATGCTAGTGTCTACTCCAGCCTTTATACATGTTTAAGCCATCTAGAGATGGTCTGGACTGTCACTGTTTTGAGTGGCTGTTTGTAGCTGATTAAAGTGACATATCTTCCCTCTGATGATCTTTGTATACTCCATATATAATAGTAAGTGTGTTACAATACAGAGACGACCATCTGTCGGGTAGGCCCTGAATTCTGTTTTTAGGCCTGCTGACCCGTCTGTTCTGTTTGACTATTTCATAGATGTGAAAAGTTAAATTTCCAGATGAATAATTATGTTGTCCAACCTATGTTTCTGTTGTGACTGGACCCTTTGTGCCGTGACCAAGGCCATCAGCATGACTGTTTTCATAGTCAGTTTCTGTAGGGACAGAGCTGTAGCTGAAGACCAGTTTCTTAACATGGTCAGTACAATGCTCACATCCCATATTTGGGAGTACCTGGTTCTTGGGGAATTAATATTAAAATGCCCCTCATGAATTTGGTTACCAGAGTGTGTCCCAACAGAATGCCGCTCCGTTCCTTGCGACAGGTATGTTGACAGAGCACTTCTGGTGCAGTTGATGGCACTATGACTGAGCCTCTCATCGTAATGGAGGCTTGCCATGAATTCCAGAACAGACGGGATGTTCTTAGATCTGTGGGTGATGTTTATTGTTGTGACAGTACTTCCCATTTCTTGATGACACCAAGTACTGATGTTTTGGTGGACTGTCTGTGGCCCACTGAAATAATTCCACATTCGGTCCGTCAGTCCCAGGTGTAGAAGAGGTGCTTTCAACTCTATAAATTAATAGGTTATATATAATTATGACATGGGTAACTCCCCTTGTAGCGGGAAGAACCAGTAAGTTAGGTCTATGATGGATGGTGATGCATGGTTCTAAAACCATGTCGATATCACCGGGTCCCATGGTTGAGTAGGCCAATCAGGTACTATCAAAATACCAGACGCGGAGTCTATTGTTTATTCCTAAATACCCGACTGATGAGGCAGAAGGAGGGAATGCATAAATGATCCCCCAAAGCAGCGAAGATGCATCTGAACCACTGCCCCAGGTTCTGGTTCCCAAGAACATAATTCGATAACTGGTAAGAGCATGGATGTGAATAGGTCGTTATCTGGTGTTCCATACTGTGCTGTTCCAGCAATACATTTTTTATCCAACATCCATACAGTGTTTCTAGACTTAGCGTGACCTGTTGTCTGTCACTAAATTCAGTTTACCTGGTAAGTTGGTAGCTGATATCCAAATACCTATCTGGATACACTATTGCCAAATAGTGTTGGCCAGATAGTCACATGATGTCGATAAGTTTCCACCCATATGGTTGACATATGCTACCACGGTGGTGTAGTCAATTTGTAGTCTAACATACTGGTGATATAACCCAGAACAATATGACTTAAAGCCATGGCATGCACTCACTTTCCCAGGTATTTATGCCCAGCGTTTGTAATGATGCCTCCTGTGCATTCCATCTCCCCCACAGCTGGAGATGGAATAAGTAGCATCCCAATCCAAGTGCCCATCAGTATGTGGTTCCATAGACGGGTAGCTGTTAATGTTTGGATTGGAACAATGCCTAATGTTATGTTTCCACCATTTTAGTACCATAGTGGCCTCTGTTGGTAGCTTCATAGGTCTGTCAGAATGACCCCCCATAAATTTTTGAGTGACGCATGATTGCACTCAGTAATTTGATAATGTAAAGGTCCGATTTATGTGGCTGGAACACAGCCACTATTGCCAATTATTCTACTACCAGTCTGATGGATGGTTTAGTTTACTGCAAGCCTCCATTAAGGCTGTACCCTTTCTTACGGCAAAGTCACTGACATGTGAACTGTGTTAAGGGTGAACCGCAGATGATCTATTGTGTTAAATACATCTGTGGGCACCTCCAATGAGTACTGTATAGTAAGCATATTTTAATACGATGCTTGCCATGTAGTACCCTAGGATCAATACCTTTGCAGTAACAAAGGTTCCCATCTAGTAATGAATATAAAGTACAAAAGTATTCAAATTAGTCAAGTCTATGATGATGTGGCAACCACCATCTATATTATGATAAAGATTTTTGGACACAAATTCCTGTGATTCGTGTTGGATGTCCTCCATTACTCCTATTTTATTTGGGCACTGTAGTTCAGTATACGCTTTTGATTATTTATTTCCCTGTAAGCATGAACATTCAGTTCGGTACATGCTGAACTGGAGGATTATGTTTTGAATAGTTCTATGGTATACCCCTATACTTCTGAAATATAAGTGTCGGTAGTAATATTCTATGCATCCAGATAGAACTGTAATCTCCCACCAACCTCGTAAGGAGCCAAACCCACCTTCCTCCATGGTTACTATTAGTAGGTTTGTTACTATTTCGGCATCCTCCGTGGTCGTTGAGGTGCCGGTGTCTGTGATGAGGGTTAGCGCATTCCCCAGGAAGTAGTTTTTAGACGTTGCTTAATGTGCCCCAGAGTTTCCCTCTATGTCAAGTTCTTTACCTGTTAAGATAAGATGCCTCCAAATTTTAATATTGGAGGTTAGGAGGTTCCAGGTTTGCATATAAGCCAGTGCATCCTGGTAATCTAGTGTCATGTCTTTTTGTTTATTGTGCGGGCGAACCCGTCCCGCTGTTAGGACTCTCTTTCGTTTCAATTCCCTGCCCTGCCATGTTTTCAAATACACTGGTTGATACTGGGAACATTCAGTGTTTTGCAGTTCCCTGATGGTAAGTGTCTTCCAATAGGTTTTCTGCAACCTATGTGCACTAGGGGTATGTTCTGCACCCCTGTTCAGGTGCAGCCCAGAATTGACCCCCCTCTGATGAGGGAGAACACTGTGCAGCCCTACAAGAGGTACTGCTGTAGGACTTACTAGCTGCCCCCTGTGACTAGTCTCCATCTCCCGGAGCCTGCCACTTACCTGCTCCAACAGCCGCTCCAGCTGGCTCCGATGCTCTCGAGCACCCAACCGGCTCCAATGCACATGGTCATTGGCCGTCGCGGCTGCTCCTGAAGCCGCTACTCCTGAGGCCGCTCCTGCTCCAGTTCCTGCAGCCACTCCACCCGGCTCCAATGCTCACGGGCACTGGCCGTCGCGGCTGCTCCTGAAGCCTCTCCTGCTCCAGCTCCTGCAGCCAGCCCAGGATTGACCCTCGGTGTTCCCCTCTGATGAGGGAGAAACACTGTGCAGCCCTACAAGAGGTACTGCTGTGGGGCTTACTACCTGCCCACTGTGGCTAGCCTCCATCTCCCGGTGCCTGCCACTTTGGGGTATTTCCTCCAGCAGCCGTTCCAACTGGCTCTTATGCTCTCGGGCATAGGCCACTCCCGGCTGCTGTTAATCTTGCAGCCGCTCCAACCGGCTCTAATGCTCTCGGGCACTGGCCGTCGCGGCTGCTTGAAGATGGTCCCTCCTGCCGGCTGCTTGAAGATGGTCGCTCCTGCAGCCGCTCCAACCGGCTCCAATGTTCTCGGGCACTGGCCGCTCGCGGCTGCTTTGTTCCCCGCTCCCAGGCGCTCCAACCGGCTCCCATGCGCACGGGCACTGGCCGCTCGCGGCTGCTCCTAAAGCCGCTCAAACCGACCCCAATGCGCACGGGCACTGGCCGCTCGCGGCTATTCAGAGTCGGACTCCTCGGAGTCAACGACCCTGATAGTTTTTGCTTACCTCTCCCGACCCGCCGGGGCCGGTGCGGGAGCGAAGTCGGGCACAGCTGTTCCCATTACGGGAGATTAGCGTGCCTTTGGCTGCTGCTGCCGGCTGCCCGCAACTCCGCGGTTCTCCCCCGCCAGCTTTCCCGCAGCCTTCGTGGATCCGGTCCATGTCTCCACCTAAAAGGTAAGTGGAAGGAACGCAGAGTCTTCTTACCTGCTGTTCCCGACTTTCAAATTCTGGAACGCAGAGTCTCCTTACCTGCTGTTCCCGTCTTTCAAATTTTGCCGCTAAGGGAAGGTCGTTCCCCCTGCTGTGACTCGTTGCAATGCGTGTAGCGATATGGTACGCATGCGTCCTGGCGGGGTTCTTCACGTAGTCACTCACGTGACTCCGAAGTAAAATTGCTGGGCTTAGTGGGAGCAAATTGGATAATACATGATAAAACAGGCCAAGGTACGATGGGCCAAAGAGTGTCCCCTGCAATGTGTCGTTTGATGAGAATGTGCAGCAGCTCACAAACATCTTCTGGAAAAAGGACCCTGTTAACTAATTAATTCATGAATAGATCATTTTACACAAGCACAGGAGGCTATGCACTACTGGTATGTTGCATATATTCTTCCTAGAGGACTTAACCTCAAGGTGAGAGGTTAGGGATAGCACAGTGGCGCAGCGGTAGAGTTGTTGCTTAATGCGCCTGTCCCACTTAGGAAACCTGAACGGAAACCTCTGGAGACTTTGCGCCCCACCCAAGGTTTCCGTGCGGTTCCCGGAGGTTGCAGGTGGTTGCCGGAGGTTGCAGGTAGTGGAAGCAGGTAGGGAGACTGACAAAAACCTCCGGGAACCGCACGGAAACCTTGGGTTGGGCGCAAAGAGGTTTCCGTTCAGGTTTCCTAAGTGGGACAGGGTTACACTGCCAGAGACCTGGGTTTGATCCTGACTATGGGTGCTGTCAGTACGGAGTTTGTACATTCTCCCTGTGATAATGTGGGTTTTCCCTGGGCGCTCCAGTTTCCTCCCACATTCCAAAAAACGTACAGGTTTGTAGGTTAATTGGCTTCTGTAAATGTAAATTGTTCCTAGTGTGTAGGATAGTGCTTGTACATGGGGTGATCACTGGTTGGCACAGACTTGGTGGGCCGATGAGCCTATTTCCCCTCTGTGTCTCTAAAGTAAAGTATAAAGGAGGTGTGCAAGGAAATGTTTATGTTTTTTTTGCACACACCAAGGGTTCTGAGCACCTGGAATGCGTTGCCAAGAGGAGTGGTGGAGGCAGGTATGAAAGTGGCATTTAAGAGACTGTTAGAGAGGCACATGAACATGCAGGAAATAGAGGGGTGTAGATTAAGTTCAGGCAGAGGAGATTAATTTAACTTGGCATCATATTCAGCTGGAAGATTGTTCTGTGCTAAGCTATGTTCTATGTATATCTTTAGGTTTTTTTTACACTAATAAAATATAAACTGAGGTTCAGTGCATGCGAAGAAAGTTGGAGCTGCTTTGTATAGTAATATTGTCAGCAATAGGGTTTTTATTTTCACTGCTCATCTGCCCAGTGTGATGGATGATTGTCCAGTTATGCCAGGACTTTGCGAGATGGATGGTTATTTGTGAGGCTGTACATCATGCAGCTAATAAACAGGCAATTTATAGTACTTGCTCTGCCTTGTGTGTGTTCCAAAATATGCTGATTGCACAAGTCTGGAGAATTGTAATGGAAGCAAATATTTCCATTACTTCTAGAACGACTTAAAAGTTGCAATGTTAAAATTGTAATATTGTGAAATATCAGTAGGTCAGAAAAAACCTATCCCGCTTAGTTGTACATCCAATTAGTTTAACTAAGTTGGTGGAAGCCAGTTTGATGCTGTCAGTTAATGATGGGAGATGATGATGATATTTTATTGTTACATGTACCCAGGCACGTTG